>NC_079214.1:27666910-27729410 GCF_029633865.1 Lampris incognitus | reverse complement strand
CCCTGTGATGGACTGGCAGCCTGTCCAGGGTGTTTCCCCACTTGCCACCCAGTGAGCATCCCTGCGACCCCGAGAACAGGATAAGCGGTTTGGCGAATGGATGGATTGATGGATATATTTGTGCTGTTGTGTTTGGAAGTGTCATTCTTCTCCTTTGCGCTGTCAGAATATGCAAGGATGATTTTTCACCAAGTGGAATACAGAATATCAGAGGAGAAGAGAAGAGAAGAGAAGAGAAGAGAAGAGAAGAGAACACAGACCAGTGACCATTTGATTGAAAGTATACATTAATATATATTCATATTGTCATGAATAATTGCAGTCTGTAATATACTTCCCTGTCTGAATCAACAGCATGATTATCGCCTCTTTAGGAACAATGCTGCAATATTGATGATGACTGGGGGAAACACAGAAGCCCTGAAAAGGTTTTGGGGGGAGAAGATGCTCTACAACAACATGGGATAATGAAACATTCATCCCCTGCTGCTGCTTTTCTCAGAAATTATGTGTCCACTGACATAGAAACTCACTGTGATTTTTAGAGTTATTTTATTTCACCGCCTTACTTTCATCCATTCGACGCTGCTGTGAGGCAAAATTTTATGCCTGGAGAGCACTTGTGTTTTGATTTTTTTCCCCTCTTCCCCAGCAACAAAACCCTTATAAGTGTGTGTGTCTGAACGGTATATTTGTACACGCAATGAAGCACCCCCATGATGGCAGTGTATGCAGTTGCTGTTTGCTCAATGAGGGCATCTATAAGAGAAAATCTCACAACCTCGACATATAGACCTGGCAATGTTGTATTGTGAACATGGTGCAGAGTTAAACAAAAAAAATCGAAGCTGGATGACACTGGGGCGATCTTAGGTGCTGAAACCCCAGACATATTTCTGCCTATATCGGCCCGGTTGTACCATCCCTGTCACCCAGTCTAGACTGTCCTGTTTCGCTCCCCAGAAGGTGGGATGTCCAGGATGTTGTGTTGCTGTAAAGCCCCTTGAGGCAAATTTATAATTTGGGATATTAGGCTATACAAATAAAAGCAAGAGAGGCAAGCTTGAGATGGTTTGAACATGTGTGGAGGAGAGATGCTGGGTATATTGGGGGAAGGATACTGAATATGGAGCTGCCAGGGAAGAGGAGAAGAGGAAGGCCAAAGAGCAGGTTTATGGATGTGGTGAGGGAGGACATGCAGGTGGTTGGTGTGACAGAGGAAGATGCAGAAGACAGGAAGAAATGGAAACGGATGATCCACTGTGGCGCCCCTTAACGGGAACAGCTGAAAGTAGTAGTAGTAGTAGTAGTAGTAGTAGGCTATACAAATAAAACTGACTTGAGTTGACTTCTCACCCCGGCAGAGTCACTCCCCATCTTCCCTCACAGGCCAAAAAACTCATCTTCCCAAGAAGTATCTCATTTCACCCAGTCTCTAGTGAATAATTTCTCGTTTCCTCTCATTTTACTTCCTCGCTATAGGCGGCTGCCGATTTTTGGCAAATTTCTTATATCACGACATTAATCGATAGAACTCATAAAAAATAAGACGTCTGACACTGAAATGAAAAAAAATCTGTCGTTCCTGTAAGGGGTAGGAGCTAAAACAAAGACATCCAATCAAACGAACGACCAAGTAAAATGATTGGAACAAGCGAGCTGTCTATCAAACCCTCAGTGACACGTGCGTTTGTTATGCGCATAACAGTTGCATTGCGCGTACACAAAGGCCGGTTGCTAAAACATAGCTGCCTGCTAACTACCTAGCGAGCCAGTCGTGATTGCTACAACAATGGAGCCGGATCCTGAGGAATTCAGAAAACCAAATAAAGTTAGTTTTCTCTTACGTGTGTGACATCCATTTAGTACAGCTAATTCGGCACTGCTCGGAAGGACGCTTGTCTCAGGTGAAATGCTTTCGCTCCAATCAGCTGGTGTGTCCAGCACGTGCATGTGTATCGGGGCGTGGCTTTGGAGGCATCCTGATGCTTTCTGATTGGGAAGGGCGGTGTCGAATTCGGTTTAAGGATTTGAAAATAGTTCTAAGGTCTGCCCAAAATCAGTGGCCGCCTATTGCTCCTTTAAAAGAAAAGGGACGGTCACGCCTATCTCGACTCAGTTCTTGTCCCGTTTCTTTTCTCACCATTCGCTTTTACATTATCATTTGCAGAAATATTGTCAGGGCACAATGTCTACATTCAGACTTCTCCTTAAACCCCACTTAGTTCTGATATGATTTTCCTCCGGATTTTTTTTTCTCATAGTAGAAACTTATCCATGCAATGGGCAGCCAGGTGACCACAAGCCTGAATGATAAGCTTGTGTCATTTTGAGTGCCTCCAAAGAGAGTTGATATTGAGACTTACATCAAATTTCATATCATTCTCCATGACACACATCACTGTTGTCACACATACACATATTTTATGCATGCTCAATAATCCAGGTAAGAAAATCAAAGAAAGTTGAATCAGTTCATCTGGACACAACGTTTATTGAGAGAGAAATGTTTCATCACTCATCTAAGTGACCTCGTCAGTCTCAACTGACTGCAGGTATCCCCACCCTTATTAACCATACAGTGGCATAACGACTGAAACTAACGATCGGTTTCATAATCAAATAGGCGTGACCATTAACTAGGGTTACAATGGCCATGTGTGCTATTCACAGAGGATTGGGGAATAATTGCAATCACAGCACTGTAAGATGGTGATAGATGTACTCTTAGGCCCCTCCCCCTCGGTTCAGAGATGGTCGTTCCATCTTCACATAGATGGCCTCTGACTCCTCGTTCAAACCAGCGTTCCTCCCCATCAAGGATGTGCACATCCTCATCCTTGAAAGAGTGGCCACTGGCCTGTAGATGGGTGTAGACTGAGGAGTCCTGGCCTGACGCGTTAGCTCTACTGTGCACTTATGACCTCTGATAACTAGTAGTTCTCCTGATTTCCTACATTAAATGAACTTATTTTAAGTCGCTTTGGATAAAAGTGTCGGCTAAATGACTGTAATGTAATGTACTGTGTTGTGCCATCCTCTTGGCAAGCATCTGTCCGTTTGGTTTCCCCGATGAATAGTACACATGACCATTGAAACTCTAGTTAACGGTTACGGCAATTTATATATGAAACCGATCGTTGTTTTCGGTTGTTATGCCACTGTCTTTTTTATAAGGGTGGGGATACCTGCAGTCAGTTGAGACTGAAGAGGTCACTTAGATGAGTGATGAAACATTCCTCCCACTAAACATTGCGTCCAGATGAACTGATTCTGCTCTTTCCTTACCTGGATTATTGAGCATGCATCCACACACACTGTCATCAGTCTGTGTTGACAGACTTAATGTATAGGGCATTAGCTTGACCAGGCCAGACTATAAAAGGATGGACAGCAAAGACAGAAGTCAGTGGAGGCCAGGAAAGTCAGTGATTTGATATTTATTTCATATGTCATCATGGTCTCCACTTCCACTGCTATGCGGATAACATCCAGCTCCACATCTCCACTAAATCTATCACCACTGCAAGTTACTTCAGTCTGACCAACTGTCTCACTGAAATAAAATCATGGATGCAAGCCAACTTCCTCACACTAGATTGTGATAAATCTGACATGATCATCGTCGGCCCTAATTCCTTTACAAAACTACTCACAACTTCTCCTTCACCATTGATAACTCCACTCTGCCCCCTTCCCCACACATCTCTAACCTTGGAATAATTTTCAACAGCAAACTCTCCTTTGAACACCACGTCAATCAAATCACCAGAAGTGTTTTTTTCCATGTAAAAAACATAGCTTGTCTCTGCCCATCACTCTCCTTCTCTGCTGCAGAAACCCTGATCCATGCCTTCATCACATCCAGAATTGACTACTGCAACAGCATTCTCCACAGCTTATAATCCAAAGTCCTAAACAAACTCCAGTACATCCAGAACTCTGCTGCTCACCTGCCCACCCTCTCCCACTCCCACTCCCGTGACCACATCACCCCTGTCCTCCAGAACTTCCACTGGCTCCCTGTCCCACAACAGATCCAATTCAAAGTCCTTCTCCTCACTCACAAAGCCCTCCATAACCAGGCCCCCCCGCCTACCTCACCGACCTGCTCCACTACCATACTCTTTCCTGCAGCGTCTGCTCCTCCGAAGCCAACCTCCTGTCTCCACCACACAGGACCCAGCACCGGACATGGGGCGTCAGAGCCTTCTCCATACCTGCCCCTCCCTCTGGAACCCCCTCCCCAAACACATCAGAGACTGCGCTAATCTGTCCACGTTCACATCATTCATCAAAACTCACCTCTTCAGAATTACTTTTAGTGTGTGATTAATGTTGTGCGTTGCATGTTTCTGGTGTGTTGCTTTTATGTTCAACAGCATGTTTGAGTACTCTGAAAAGTGCTTTATAATTAAAATGTATTATTATTATTTATTGTTGTTTGGGGCGATAACTTTTTTTCAGATATATTCAATCCATCAATCAACCAATCAACCAACCAGTGTTTGAAAAATGGTTGGAAGCTGTCACAACATGTCATTTGTGGTTGTTTGTGTGAGGATGGAGGCCTGTTTACACTGATATTGGATATGGGTAACTTGAAGAATGATACAAAACCTAAAAATCAAATCTGAGCAAAAAAAAAACAAAAAAACAAACCTGAAAGTGAGCATTAAGGCCTGCTTTGTGAAAGCAGTCCTAGACATTGACCTTTGCATTTTTCATTTTTGGCGGCAACTTTGATGGGGGAAAAATGTAAGCTTATTCTAGTGTTATAGGTATTTTAAGAAGCTGTGGGTAAGAGCACCAGTTAACTGCCTTAAATGTAAATGTTTGCACATGCAAGATATCAGCTCTGCAGCAACCACCAAATCTGTGCAGTGTTAGCTGCTCCACTAAGAGGCAGTATAGGACAGCTGTCTGCAAAGACGGACAGTGTGTAGCGAGTAAAGGGGATAAGCTTGTGGACATTTGACCTACTGTTACACTACAGTTATTTCCCTGGGCTGTCAGAGCTCGTGATGACGCGTAGAGTGCTATAAATAAGACTTTCAGTTCCATTGTCAGCGGCTGTGGCTCAGCCCTGCTACGTATTATAGATGGGCCTTATCCTCCATAGTGAAAGATGCATCCCAAAACACATGCACCCACATAGACACATACACTCACAAATATACACACACACACAAACACACACACACACATAGAAGAACATACACATACATCTGCGCATCTACTGCAACATGAATGCCGTGTGTGTTATGGGGGCAGGATGGTGAGATCAGGAGGAGGGATATAAGGAGGTGACAATGAGCAATAGTGCAGGTGTGCAGCTTGGGAAAGAAGGATAGGGAATGGAGAAGGGGGTAGGTTTTATACTCTCCTCCCCATCTTTGAATAATTTGCACTGTGAGAGAGGCGGAAGGAAGCAAATAGAGTGACATATAGGGAAACAGAAAGAAGACAGAAGGCACAGCCAGAAGCAACAGAGAAATAGACAGGCAAATAGTACTCATTTATGTACTATTGTAATGACTTGAATGAACTCCTCAGTATTCCCTCATCTCTGGCCTGGGAACATCAGTTTTAGTGTATAACCAGGCTGCTTCCAAAACTGAAGTAGCTGTAGTTGCAAGGCTTGGTTTTGCAAGGTCCAATTTTACATGACTTAATTGAGTTTGATAACGGTGACTTAATTGAGCCTGATAATGGTAATAGCGTTGTACTTTTAAAGCAGCATCAGGTATCTCTTTTTGTTTGACATACCATCATTAAATTCATTTTGGTGGCGTAGCGTGATGGCTATGGCAGAATAACAAAATTGCTGTTCAGATCAGTTCCCTGGAGGTCTTGTTTTCACAATGCATTTTGTCCCCGGGCATCAAACCCCCCGAGAAATAAAGGGATGGCTTTACAGCATACATTTATGTATAGCAATTTTACTTTGGCTCGTCTGTGAACTTGGCTGCTCCTGTTGCGTGATTGCCTTTGGAGCTTCAGTGTGTAAATAATTGCATGTACCTTGTTGCTATGCTATGAAAATTAAAAGCACCTCAGTTGTTTTTGCAACAGTTGATGTTAAAGATGTTGCCGAAAGCAAAAAAACAAAAAAACAAAACTTGGTGCCACTTTAAAACCAATATTGCAATGTGCTTTGTTAAGGTTATTTAATTTTTTTTTCTTCAATATAACATGCACAGTCAAAGAAGCAAATAAAGCACCAAAATAAAAGCTAAGCAAGAAACATCAAAATAAAATATTAAAAGAGAAGCCAAGGCTAGTTAAAAAAAAAATCACTAGAACAAGCCAATGTAAACATGTTCGATGAAGCCAACTCTCCTCTTGTCAAGGTTCGAGTTAGCAGACTGTCCACATATTTGGTGCTCCACAGTGTGTGGTGCTAAGTTTGTGTTAATGTTGACCAGTGCAAAGCTAAGTGAGTGCACATGTGCAGGTTTACATGTGTACAGATGTTTCTGTGTGTCTGTGTCATTCCCAGCCACAGAGAGAGGCTGAAAACTCCTCTAGGAGACTGCCTGCTCCACCATCTCCACTCCAAGGTCAGCAAACTATAAGAGCTCCAGATTACAAAAGATTACCAAGCAGGCTCTCTCTCTCTCTCTCTCTCTCTCTCTCTCTCTCTCTCTCTCTCTCTCTCTCTCTCTCTCTCTCTCTCTCTCTCTCTCTCTCTCTCTCTCTCTCTCTCTCTCTCTCTCTCTCTCTCTTTGGCCCTCTCCCTCGCTCCCCTCTCTCTCTCTCTCTCTGTGGTGTGTGTGTGTGTGTGTGTGTGTGTGTTGCATGCTATTGATTCACTGGGAGTAGAGAGATGTTTACTTGGTACAATCAGTAGAGACGATGACTGTTTCCTTGACTGCAGATATTGACTACAACTATTTGACATGGCTACCAGTTGCCTAATGAGGTGTCATATTGACCGGAAGGTTTTTATGGTTTCTCAGGTATAACCTAGGATTATTGGCACTTGTCTTTATTACCTGAACAGAATGATTGATCATCTGGAACAGTTTTCATTGTGCATAATTGTCAATCTCTGACCCCCCCCCCACACACACACACGTACATACATACATACATACATACATACATACATACATACATACATACATACTTAGATCATCATTCCTCGGTGGCAGCAATAGTGAGGGTTCAGCATGTGATGCATATTCCCAGCATGTGGTAGATTAATACATTAATCTTCAACCCCGCCATATTACTGGATCATAAAAAGATTACGGTCAGGGACAGGCCATGCTCAGGCAGGACCCTACCATCTGAGACCAGCTTTGGGGGGGGGGGGGGTCCTCGTGCAGGGGGCAGAGGTATAGCAGACTTACAGACGGACCAGTATCTGGCCATGCCCTGACATGTATGCTCACTGTTCCTCCCGGAAGCAACATGATTTTTAGCTTCTTGCAAAGCCAAAGTGAAAATATACATCCATCAGAGGACACTTAAGTTGTATTTTCTTTTTAGTGATGTGCTGGGCTGGCTGAGGGGAGAGGAGAGCAGAGACAGCAGGTGGGTGGGAGATGCGAGGGGAGGGGAGGGGAGGGTCTCTGTGAGTGCAGATGTTGCCTGTCTGGCATTCGACTGTGCAAGAATGTGTAGAAAGGTACTATAGCCATTTGAACAAGAAGACAGTGGTACTAGCATGGTTACAGAACACTGATAAGGAGCCTGTAAAAGAAAGACAAAAGAAAACAGAGGAAAAAGAGGGAGAGAGACAGCAGACAGTTGCTGGCCATGGCCTTGGCTTGTCTGGGTCTAGGCTGTGTCCCTGTGCCATCAAAAGGTAACGTGCATCACATCATCCATCGTGTCTCTTAAAGTTGATTGGAAGTTATGTCTTGTATCTTACCTGTTTAGTGAATGTCATCTTATAAATGTCAGGTAGCTTTTCACTCCAACGTGGCTGTTTTTGTAATATCAATATTATTGTGGTGATGTAATTCTGATGCTGATGCAGTAACCGTGTAATCCCATTGACATCTAGGTTGACATAACCTCATGTGTCCATGACTGTGTGCAAACTAGTTCAGTGCCTCAAAGAGTGCATACTGCAATTCTACAGTGCTCGGTCTCTGCAACAACTGCTATGCAACAGTTGGGAATGGCGCTTTTTCAGTGACATGGCAACTGTAGGTTTGACTTATTGATTTTAGTGAAAATTGAATTGAAGGTTACTATATTTGAGAAAGGTGGGAAGTATACAATAATAGCTCTTCTCTGAGAGAAGAGCAAGCAAAGGTAGTACAAAGTCGGGCAGAGGGCAAATGAGCAAAGTCACAAACAAGCTGGGTTTAGTTGCATGGTAGATGAATGAACTATTAAAAGGGGGAGAAAGACAGGCATAAAGATGAGCAAAGAGGGCATGCAGAAAACAAATTGGTCACATGAATGTTGGGCTGAATGTCTCTGACCTTTGAATCAATTAAAGTGATCACAATTTGGGTCATACGATCTCTCGATCTGTCTCTACAATTCAACAAGGTGGTGGATAGTGTGTCTGCAGTGATGTTGTAGGTCTAGAGTATACACTCTTTTCTTTGCAGAACTGGCTAGCAAGTGTTTCTTACATAACAGCTGTTCGGTATGATAAGATCTCAAGCTAACGCTATAGGGAGTCAATTGCCTGACCCAGATTCAAACACTAATACCTTCTCCACTGTTAATGATTTCACTAGATTCACATCTGGACCAGAGATGGAGGCAGATAGCTTTGCCACAAAAGGAGCGCATTAGCAAGACAGCGACAGGTTGAGTGTCGGTGCACTTGCAAATGTCAGCTCCTTTCTTGGATAATTCTGCCTGTTTGTGATTTTACTGTCAACAGAGATACATTATTATTGGCACAATTGTGTTTCTTCTGCAAAAAAGAAGCAGGAACTGTGTACCAGCTTGAATTGTGCTGTGGTCTGCCCTTAATGTTCACGTTGCACTCTGGCTGACAGCTTTCTGTATATACTAAATTCTGTGCTTGTCCATTATAATCCATTCTTTCCTCTGGTGCACTTACCTAACTTACTGTATTGCACAATTTGTCCTGCTCAAACACTCAAACACACATACACTCTCTCTCTCTCTCGCTCTCTCTCCCTATCTCTGCTAGCCATTTCCTTTCTGGTTTCTCTCTTTATCTTCAGAACTCTCTCCTCCCTACTTGTCTCCCCTTCTGTACTGCTTGGTATGGTTGGCATGCAGGTCCTGATGATGACACTGCAAGTTGCAGATGCTGCACCTGCAGCCCTGAGGGAGGGCGAAGGGAAGAGGGAAGAATAAAGAAGGAGAGAGATAAGGAGTTAAGGGAAGGATGGTAGGAGAGGGTGAGCGATATACAGACAGCAGGGACAGAGAGAGACAGAGACATAAAATGTCAGAGTGCATGCTCAGCCATATATCATTCAACATTAACCAGTGCAGGGCAGCACATACTTTCCAGATGAGATGGGTGTTAATATGTTTTGGCTAGTTCTGGAGGTTTATTGATGGGTAACTCTCAGCATAAGCTTCATCACCGTCGAATGCAGAGGAGGAAGAGAAGCAGGGCATCAAGAAATAGGCAGAAGCGGGACAATGCAGGTAGGGAAAATGACATCTGTTAGGTGAAATTATACAAGATGTTGCATGCAGCAATTCAGATTTTCTGTTCACTGGCTATTTGTAGGTCCCAGCAATGACTTGTGGGGCTGTCCTGTGATGTTTACAGTTTACTGTGTCTGTGCCTTTTCTTGGAAAATCACTGTTGTTTACAGCGCAAAGAAGAATGCAGTCAAAATTATTTGTTTGGAAAACATCTGTAAACAGTTTTCATGATAGCCCAGTCCAGTATGAAATACCAACACATTTACTTTGTGTGTGTGTGTGAGACAGAGAGAGAGAGAGAGAGAGAGAGAGAGAGAGAGAGAGAGAGAGAGTGTGTGGTTTTTCTGCAGGGTGAATGTATTTCCCTTAAACTGTCTCATTTCATGTGAAAATATGGCCTGGTTATGGTCCAACAATTTGCCATCTGAAGTCATATATTTAATGGCGCTTTTACACAGATTATTGTGTTTTTAGATGTGAAAAGAACTCACTCATTCTCTCACACATTCACCTACTAGTCTATCTCCATGGGGGGCGCAATGGGGAAATATGGCACAATTCTACATTAAAAAGAATTCAGCAAGGACTTGAAAATAAAAACAAAGAAACTGGGAACGAAAACTTGGAAGTCTAAGGTAAAAATGAACAACTCAGTGTCCAGCGAGTTCCCCTCAGATGGATCAAACCATTTTTCTCCTATGATGAGCTGCTTGCAACCATCATTGCCAATTTGGCAACTTTGTTGCTAGATTTCGTGATTTTATTTTTCAGACCCCCTTTGCAACTTCGTTCCTGAAAAGCAACCAGAGACAAAACTCATGACTTTTTCTGATCATTGTGAGAATGTTTGTCTTGACGGCAATGCGATCAGCAGCAAAGTGATCTAGAAGCACCATAATATAGACCTACATTGTCGTCTTACCCATGCTAACAAGAGTCAAGTCTACTGACAAGGGGTGAGGCTCCTTATCCATTGACACAGCACTCATACGGGGTCAATCTCATCCAGGCCTAGCTCACTAGGACGACGGCACAGCAACTGATACACACATGTACGGCAGAAAACATGAAAAAAATTGGAGAAAATAAAAAGAACTGCCTGCTTTATACTTTCTTTAAATACATAGGATACTTTCGTTGTTATTAATTTTGCTATCACTTGTCTTCCTCCCTGATTGATGAAGACACAGCTGCTCTTTTAAATTCGTAAATGCTTGCTTTATTATTGTGGTGTCTGATTTCTTTATACATGGTGAAGTTTGGGGCCGTGAAACGCTACTTTGCTCACAGAAGCGATGGCTGAACATATAAAAAACATTAAAAAAAACAAGGCTGTGGCTCCACCGGACACCTCTCTCACATAAAAGTGGCTTGTGTTAGCGCTGGAGGTGTTTGGATGGTGTTGTGTGCTAGGCGGAGGTACTCTGTAATTGTTACTACACATTGAGATAAATGTGTCTCAAAAAGAAAAACTAGGCTACTGTCAAACACCGGGGGTTTTCTATCAACAGTATGTATCGATTCTTTTTTTTTTTTTGCTTCTCTCTGCTTTGACAAAAGCCCCATCAGAGCTGGATTAGTTTCATGGAGGGAGGCCCCATAATTCGAGTGATTACCAACAGGATGCGTGATTTTAATCCAGAATCAGCAGTGTCCACAAAGCAAAAGCACTGTTTTGCCAAACTGAGAGTAGCTTCAATAATAGCAGCTCAAATCGTCCCCGAAATGGCACGTTTTTGATGGCCAGGACACCTGCAGATAGGTACCAGCAACAATTACAGAGCCTGTGGTCAAGTTGACAAAGAGGATATTTTATCCTACCTTACCCAACACCACCAAATTAATCTAATAACTGTTAGGTTTCTATGTGACAGAACACAGATATTGCATTACAACCCACATTCTGCTCCACATTTTGTTAAAGTAACACAGGAGATTTTATTTTTTAATAATGTCTACCATCATCTACCACCAGCACCACCGAGGAGACCCACGTGCAAAACAGAATACAATTCTTGTGCAAATCAAAATCTCAGAAAGCGTTGCCCTTTTTTTTGTTTGGCAGCATCCAGCGTACTAGCTAGAATGCAACAATAACTTTCTCATTCTATTTCAAGTACGTTCCATGGATGTAATGGAACATCCATTGAATGAACAATCTTAGAAGACCTTTTTCATACTTCCATTTTCTTTCAGCCGGAGGTATAGTGGCACTTCTGCTGCGCATTCATGCTAACAACAACGGCAGAATCCAGGAGCAGTCTGTTGTTGCATATCTCAGCGCTAATCTTCTACATAAAAACAGCCATATTTGTCCAAGACACAAGACAGCCAAAGGAACTGACAACTTAACGAGGGATTTAAAACCAACCAGTCTAGCTTAAATCAAAGTTAAAATCTGACAAGTTCCTTCTTTTGTATCAATGACTAGCATCTAGCACTGACTACAACCTGTTCATCAATGACATTAAATACTACACATAACACAAAACAGAGTGGTTATACTTAACTACTGAAGTGTAACTTCTCCCCCAGCTCTGAGCCAAGCTCCACCCACTGCATAATTTTGGAAAATGTTAAAAAAGTGGGCAAGGGTCTGAAAGGGGGGGCGGATGTGCAGGAGCATGGGCAGGAGTAGCTGTGGAGATCCGCAAGAAGGGCACATTGCCATATCCAGTCCCCTTCACCGGCCCGCCCTTCACCACGGCACTGGACATCACCCCAACCCCCACGATGTGGATGTACTGCAGATGGAAAGGGGGGCCCTAGGAGAAGGGCCACAGCTTTCTGGCAGCAGAGAGAGGCGGGCGATGGGTGACTGCTACCCCAGTCATGGCACGAGTCCAGCCCACCAACCCAGTTGTCCGGTGGTGCTTCTACAGCCATCAAAAGTACAAGTCGGAATGATTGTGCCAAAATCGAAAATGATGAAATAATATAACTATAACGAGGGGGCTGTGGGAGGTGGGTTGCCCACCTCTGATTAGAGGGCCAGTCGACTCTGCATCAGCATTGGCCTTGCAAGGTTCAAGGCTGATTTAAAACAGTAGATTTTTATAAGTTTTGTAAAAAATGTCAATATTAAAACCAGCATTGATATGTTTCATCACTATACAGTCATATCATTCAGTTTACAGCCCAAAAAAAAAACAACACACACACACACACATTTAAGTGTTTAGTACCTCTTTAAGAGCGATAAGTAACATTAGGTAAGGTTATGTTTAGAGTAGGAGAGAAATCTTTAGTAACACTAATGCAGCTCGCTTACGTTAATCATTATCAAACGTTATTTATCTTGATAACTGTGGACAAATTCTTTGTAGAAAAATGTACATCCATTGGCCGAGTTTATTCCCTTTCACTGAAGAATGACACAATCCTTAGGACATTAGTGGCATTAAATTTCACCAAGGTCTGGCTCTGATAGAAAGTATAGTTACACTGCATTAGCTAGGGTGTAAGGTTAGAGTTAGCTAGCTAAGCTGAGCTAGCTAGATAACAATTGTGTGCCTTCTGTCAGAGCTAGCCAAGGTCAAGGGAAGACTGCTATCCATTTTGAACCACCGCCATGCCACGGTGTCTAAACGGGAATCGATATACATGTTGCCTACTTGAACACACCTGGAAAATTACAAGAACTCTGCTACGAAATGGAAAGGAACAACTGGAATGTATTACTTATGTATTATTAATATGGACTGTATGTACCATCAAGATGGCCACCGTGAGGCTTGCCCCGGTTCCCGCTCTGCTGCTGTGTCTTGCACTTCTGTCTATTTTATGTCAGAAAAGCATCATGTCTATGGAAATACAACCGTGAGGAGTTGCTGTACATCAGGAGGACTACATTTGGCAATTTGGGACTATCTGCCAACATTCCAGAGGATATACTGGTTCAGGGGCATAACGAATCAGCACCGTGCCCTAATGCAAGATGGTCAAAGCGGGCCCTATAGCAGAGCCTGTAGAGCTGAAGGAACGGAGAAGACCGTAGGTTCACACTTAAGCCGTGTAGGCAACTTTCTTTAATCAACGGTAAATCAGAGAGACAACAAAACCACAGCTCGACTGAGCGGAGGCGGCAAGAATAACCAGAAAACTGGCTGAACAACCATAACTTAACCCTGCGTTAACTTGCCAGGGCAACCCTGACTTGACCCTTAGTTCCTGGGGTGAATTCTATCCCCAATACGTGTCCACCACATGAGCCCCCCCAGAATTCGCCCTAGTAATCGAAGTCAGGCAGGCGCGGGGGGACGACAGGCCGTCCGCGGCGGCTCCGGGTAACAGGGGCCGGAGTGTCTCTGGGAGGCATTGACGCGGGCCTGTGGAGGTCGGCCTGAGGAGCAGAAGAGGCAGCGCGGGCGGGGGAGGCGGAGCCGGGGGACGACCGCGACGAGGAGGTTGGGCTAACTCCAACGGCTGCGTCAAGTCCAGGTGTGCGGGTTTAACTCGGTCCACTGAAACATGCTCGGCCGTGCCCCCAAAATCCACCACCAGGTGCTTAGTTCCCCGTTCCAGGACGCGGAAGGGGCCGTCATAAGGGGGTTGCAGAGGGGGGCAGTGTGCGTCGTGACGGATGAACACGTAGTCCGCTGACTGCAGACCTGGGGGCATCTGGGACACCGGAGCGCCGTGTTGGGCGATAGGGACGGGTGTGAAAGCTCTGACCCCGTCCAGCAAGGAGTCTCGTTGGTCCACAGCTGACCAGGGACGCGTTGCGTTGGGCATGACATCGCCTGGGACTCGCCAGTGTAGAGCCGAAGGAACGGAGAAGACCGTATTTTCACACTTTAGCCGTGCAGGCAACTTTCTTTAATCAACGGTAAATCAGAGAGACAACAAAACCACAGCTCGACTGAGCGGAGGCGGCAAGAATAACCAGAAAACTGGCTGAACAACCATAACGTAACCCTGCGTTAACCTGCCAGGGCAACCCTGACTTAACCCTTAGTTCCTGGGGTGAATTCTATCCCCAATACGTGTCCACCACAAGACCAATAATAATAATAGGTCGGATCACCATAACGCGCGCCTCTAAACACAGATGAAAACATAACGGTGACAGCGCACCAACACATAGGCCTACGTAAACATTATGGTGACAGCACACCAACATGTATATAAGCACCGCACATTGACGAGTCAAGTAAATAATAAATAAGTTCTACTTACATCATAGGCGCACTCTCCTGGCTTTTCGCTGTGCGAAGTCGTCAATTAAACCATTAAGATCCAGCTGGCGGGCACGAGTATTCTCAATTGAGAGGGTGGGAGTCCAGACAAACGGGCCTGTCCCATTGCGCTCCTCAGATACGACTTGATGAGCTTCCGTTTTGAAAATTATCGTTCTGCAGTTGCAACAGTCACTGAAAGTGTTAAGAAAAGTAGTAAAACTGTGTAGACTTCCCCTAAGCTTGCAGCGATGCAGCTGTTGTCCACGATCAACATATTGGCTAGTTGTTGGATTGTTTCTACGTTTGAGATATTTTCTCTTAAACAAGCACGGAATGACACGAGTTGCATTGGAAATGCTGAAGTGATTTCATTTTTGTAAATATCACACAACTTGCTTACTTGCTCAAAAAGTTCATCATCTGTTGCAGTGCACAGTGTTTTAGGCTATACAACTTTGAATGTATCCACTGTTGTCCTCGAACCCGTGAATCGCTTGTGTCAGCCGAGAGATCACGATGTCGAGAGAGGCATTGAACACAACCACGCGAAAATAGGACTCTGCGTCTGCTAAACGATCGTCTTGACGAAGTTCATCAAAATGCCCTTCCACTGTCCTCCGTCGAGTATCCTCGAAGGTTTTGCTCACTCCCCATTTCTTTGAGAAAGCCTGCGCGGTCTGTTTGGCATCCTCAAACCGGTCTCGAAAGACCTGCAGGTCTCCACGGGCCCGTTCACCTCCGTGGGCGGGGCCCAGTGCAGCCGCGCTGCCTGCCTTGGCCATATTCGGCCGTGCAGAGCGGTCCCCAAATCATCGCGGGCCCCTATGCAGCTGCATACCCTGCATATATGTTAGTTACGCCCCTGTACTGGTTGTAAACAACACTGAATCGCCACCCTGGGGAAATACACCTAGCACAGGGAAACGGGAGAACAGGGGTGCTCTCCAGGTACAGGAGACGACCCTATCTGCCCCCACTACCAGCACTGATCTTATCCAACGTGCGATCCCTCAAAAATAAAATGGATGAACTTTTGTCATTAACACAAACCGTCAGAAACTACAGAGACTGCTCAGCCTTCTGCTTCACCGAGACATGGCTGGATCAATCGGTCCCCGATAAAGTGGTAACCCCCCCCCCCCCGGCTTCACTGTCTTCAGAGCCGACAGGTCAGTCAAACTATCTCACAAGTCAAAAGGCGAGGTATTTGTCTCATGGTCAATCAGCGCTGGTGTAACAACTCAACAATCCTTCGTCACTACTGCTCTTACGATCTTGAATTCATCAGTTTGAAATGCAGACCATATTACCTTCCGGGAGAATTCGCTTCAATTGTATTAGTTGCAGTTTACATTCCGCCACAAGCTAATGCTAACGCAACCATTAACGAACTCTCGCAACACGTTTCCTATGTTGAAAACTCCAACCCTGACACGTCTGTTATCGTGTTAGGTGATTTCAACCATACGAATCTTTCCTTCGAACTATATGTTATGTATGCACACATCGACAGTGCTGCATTTGATTGGTGCTGTTCTATTGTGCTGGGATCGATTGGTGATGCCTGCGGGCTCTGGGTTGTTTGATCGGGTCTGCCTTTGATGCCGTGTCAGTCTAAATAAAGAATGCCACGGAGAGGTTGTGTCGAGTGACAGCGCTGTGTCCTGACGTGATTTCTAAATACAATATTGGCGACGAGGATGGCTGATATCTCTCTCCCACCACCTGCCCCCTTCCTGGCATTACCTGGCGAGCCTCCGGTACCATGGACTCGCTGGCTACATAGTTTTGAAAATTACATCATCGCCTCAGGGCTCGACGACGTGAGCCAGGCTAGGAAGACGGCTCTGTTGCTTCACTGCTTGGGAGCAGAGGGTCATCGTGTGCTCGGGTCTCTGGGGAACGTCACAAGCTTTGCCGAAGCTGTGGGACTTATGAGCACCCATTTCGCTGCTCCACAGAGTGCCCTCCTTCGGCGATTTATATTCCGTCAGCGACACCAACTGCCTGGTGAGTCTGTGCGGCAGTACGTAGCTAATTTGCGAGGGCTAGCTAGCTCATGCAAGTTTGGCGCGCTTCAGGACGAGATGGTTCGCGACCAGCTAATCGAACACACCATCAACGCAAAGGTGCGTGAGACTCTCCTGCTGGAAAAAGACGATCTGCTGCTGTCCAGGGCAATTACCATCGCACTACAGGTTGAGGGAGCAGCTGAGTGTGCTGCTATGCTAAATACACAGCAAGTGGCCACCTCCAGTCAAGCTGCCAACGACTCCTCCCTCTACTCACGGCTGCCCCTCGGGACGCAACCCAACCAGAGCGAGGCGGGCGCCGACTCCACTGGGGACGTCTTGCAACTGCAACGACGGCGTTCTCGGCCCCGCCCTCAACAGTCCTGTGGTAACTGTGGGTCTCGGTCTCATGTTTCAAGGGCTCAGAACTGCCCTGCCCGTGGCCAGACATGCCGTAGCTGCGGTAAGCACAATCACTTTGCCAACGTCTGTCGATCTTCCCCGGCTGGATCAGAGGGCCACACTCCCCAGTCTTCAACCGCCGTCATTCACAAGGTGAGCTCTGGGCCAGTGTCATTCAAATCATGCACAGTCAACATTAATGATGTGTGCATCCCCCTGCTATTGGACACCGGTGCAAGTGTGTCTCTCCTGAATGTTGATGCCTACAGTCAATTTTTCGGTTCACTGCCACTGTCCGCACCCTCAGCTGTCCTCTGTGGGTATGGTGACTCCAAAATCGATCTGGTTGGCTCTCTCCAACTGACTGTCCGCTATGGAACCAAGCTGGTGCCCAATGCAGTTTTTCATGTGGCATGCCGTGGGGCCAACCTGATGGGCCTGGACCTGTTCTCCGCTCTGGGGTTTTCCCTCTTAGACACAAGGGGGGCAGCAATCCTGACTGTTGCCACACCTTGGCAGCAGAAGTGGCCATCGCTGTTTATGGGGCTGGGCTGCCTATCCGCCTTCACCCATCAACCTCTCCTCAACCCTGCTGTGAAATCTGTCATCCAACCACTGCGCCGCATCCCGTTGGCTCTCCGTGATGGGGTCTCCGCCGAGCTGCAACAACTGCTGGAAGCTGGCATCATTGAACCGGTGGACGCGTCACCTTGGGTCTCAAACCTCGTGGTGGCTAAGAAGAAGTCGGGGGGCCTGCGTGTCTGCGTCGATCTACGTGCAGTAAATAAGGCAGTGGTCCCTGATAAGTATCCACTGCCCACCTCAGAAGAACTCACTGCTCAGTTCTATGGCTCTGAGGTGTTCTCCAAGCTCGACCTCAGACAGGGGTACTTACAGGTGCCCCTCCACCCCAGCAGCCGAAACCTCACAGCCTTTGTGACACATGCAGGAGTGTTTCGCTACACCAGGATGCCTTTCGGTCTCAGCTCCGCCCCTAGCTGCTTCCAGAAAATCATGGTCTCCGTGCTGGCTGGCATACTGGGCGTGGCCATTTATCTGGACGATATAGTGGTACACGGGCCCACCAGTGAAATCCACGACAAGCGCCTTAACATGGTCTTCGCAGCCCTGTCCAAGCACAAGCTAACTCTCAATGCTGAGAAATGTGTCCTCTCTGTGCCAGCCATCGACTTCGTGGGGTTCCGGCTGTCAGCGAGCGGTGTAACTCCACTACAATCCAACGTGGACGCCATTCAGGCCATCCCTGAGCCCAGCTCGGCCGCCCAGGTCGCCTCCTTCCTGGGTATGACAAGTTACTACCTGAGGTTTCTTCCCCAGTACTCTGCGACCACAGCCCCCCTGCGCCAGCTGCTGCGTAAGGACGAGCCATGGGTGTGGTCAAAGGCATGCAGTGACGCTGTGCGTGATCTCAAGACTCAACTGACTTCACCACCAGTGTTGGCTCACTTCGACATCTCCAGCTCCACCTTTGTGGCCTGTGACGCATCAGCCACAGCGATAGGGGCCGTGCTGTCTCAAACCCAGAACGGTGTGGAGAAGCCCATTGCCTTCGCCTCCCGTGCCCTCAACCTGACCGAGCAGCGATACTCCGTGGGTGAGCGTGAGGCGTTAGCCTGTATATGGGCTTGTGAAAGGTGGCACCTCTACCTCTATGGCCGCTCCTTCACCCTCAGGACAGATCACCAGGCCCTGACAGCGCTGCTGTCCACATCTGGGACAGGCCACAAACCCCTGAGGCTGCACCGCTGGTCTGACCGCCTCCGCCAGTACAACTTCAGCCTGCAGTTCACCCCAGGCAGAGACAATGTTGTCGCCGACCTGCTCTCTCGCTCTGTCTCCACCCCAGCTCCACAGACGGACACTGACTGTGTGGAAAAGGACATTGTCCAAATGCTACACACACCCCTTCAGGCCACTGTCTCTCTGCAGGAGCTGAGGGCAGCCTCCGAACAGGACCCTGTCCTCTCCCAGCTCCGCACCTACATCCAGAACGGCTGGCCTCACAAGGTCCCAGAGGAGCTGGCTGCGTTCGCCCGAGTCAGACAGGAGCTCTCCTGCTGGAACGACACCTGCGTGGCACGTGGGTTTTGCACAGTGGTCCCAGCTGCTCTCCGTGCACGTGTTTTGAATACGGCGCATGAAGGCCACCTGGGCATTGTGAAACTGAAACAGCGCTGCCGAGACCTGGTGTGGTGGCCGGGGATAGACAGAGATATTGAGGCTCTGGTGAAGGACTGTTCTGCCTGCCTTGTGAGTGGCAAGACTGGCCACCAGGCTCCCCCACCCCTGCAACCTCTCGCCTGGCCCTCTCAGCCCTGGGAACACCTGCAGTTGGACATTTGTGGTGAGATCCATGGAGTTCCCCACCACCAACGCTTCATGGTGGTCGCCTACGATCTACACTCAAAATGGCCTGAACTCACCACTTCCGGCACTGTGACCTCACAGATCATCATCGACTTCCTGGACTCTCTTTTCTCTCGCTGGGGCCTCCCAAAGGCCATCACCACTGACAACGGCCCTCAGCTGGTCTCTGCTGAGTTCACTGCTTATCTCGAAAGCAAGGGCATCCGTCATATACGCACTGCGTACTACCACCCCCAGGCCAATGGCTGCGTTGAACGTTTTCACCAGTCACTGAAGAACGGCCTCAGAGCACACATGGCCCAAGGGTGCTCTTTCACACAGGCCATCCGTCACACTCTGCTGCACTATCGGGCCACACAGCACTCGACCACAGGCGTCTCCCCAGCCTCTCTCATGCTAGGCCGGGAACTGTGCATGCCCCTTGACAGGCTCCGCCCCTCCACACCTCAGGCACCTCCCTCTGGGGTCAGAGCCTCAGTCACTCGTCAGCAGACGCGGATGAAGCAATGGTTTGACCAGTCAAAACGAACCAGGGTGCCAGACATCAATGTGTCAGACTGGGTCAGGGTCCGCAGGCCCCACAGGGACAATAAAATGGCTTCATACTGGTCCTCTCCTCTCCAAGTCACCCGTCAGCTGGGCCCAGCCACTTACCTCCTCAGCAATGGTACTCGGTGGCACTCCAGTCATCTACGGAAGGTGTCAGCTCCGCCACACACAGCTGGTGACACAACCATAGCCATTCCCTCAGCATGGCGAGACGCCCCGGGGCTTCATGCAGCTCCTACACGGGCCCCAGACATTTCTGGGCCTCAGCTTCCCCTGCCATCTCCCTCCCCACCTCGGCCTGCCCAGCCTCAGGCCGCCCCGCGACCTGTTCGCACACGTTTACGCCCTGGCCACCTAGAGGACTTTGTGTCAACCTTTCATGTTTGAAATCCTGCCGGGGGGGGGGGGAATGTTATGTATGCACACATCGATAGTGCTGCATTTGATTTGGTGCTGTTCTATTGTGCTGGGATCGATTGGTGATGCCTGCGGGCTCTGGGTTGTTTTATCGGGTCTGCCTTTGATGCTGTGTCAGTCTAAATAAAGAATGCCACGGAGAGGTTGTGTCGAGCGACAGCGCTGTGTCCTGACGTGATTTCTAAATACAATACTATACTGCTCAAAAAAATAAAGGGAACACCTAAAAACACAATATAGACCTCGATGAATGAAATATTTCAGCTGAAAATCTTTATTTATTAGACAGAGGAATGTGTTTAGAGCAAAATAACCTAAGAATGATCAATGGAAATCAAAATCATTAGCCCATTAAGGTCTGGATTCAGAATCACACTCAAAATCAAAGTGTAAAATGAGAACATAGGCTGATCCAACTTCTGTGGAAATTCTTCAAGACGATTCAAAATGCGGCTCAGTAGTGTGTGTGGCCTCCACGTGCCTGTTTGCACTCCCTACAACGTCTGGGCATGCTCCTGATGAGACGACGGATGGTCTCCTGAGGGATCTCCTCCCAGACCTGGATCAGGGCATCGGTCAACTCCTGGACAGTCTGTGGTGCGACATCGCGTTGGCGGATGGTACAAGACATGATGTCCCAGAGGTGCTCGATTGGATTCAGGTCTGGGGAACGTGCAGGCCAGTCCATAGCATCAATGCCCTCGACATACGGGAACTGCTGACACACTCTGGCCACATGAGGATGGGCATTGTCAACATGAGCAGGAACCCAAGGCCCACTGCACCAGCATATGGTCTGACAATGGGTCTGAGGATCTCATCCTGGTACCTAATGGCAGTCATGGTACCTCTGGCTAGCACGTAGAGGTCTGTGCGGCCCTCCAAGGATATGCCTCCCCAGACCATCACTGACCCACCGCCAAACCGGTCATGCCGGAGGATGTTGCAGGCAGCAGAACGTTCTCCACAGCGTCTCCAGACTCTCTCACGTCTGTCACATGTGTTCAGTGTGAACCTGCTCTCATCTGTGAAGAGCACAGGGCGCCAATGGCGAATCTGCCAACCAAGATGTTCTCTGGCAAAGGTCAATCGGGCTGCACGGTGTTGGGCTGTGAGCACAGGCCCCAATTGTGGACGTCGGGCCCTCATACCATCCTCATGCATTATGTTTCTCACTGTTTGAGCAGAAACCTGCACATTAGTGGCCTGTTGAAGGTCGTTTTGTAGGGCTCCGGCAGTGCTCCTCCTGTTCCTCCTTGCACAAAGGATCAGATAGCGGTCCTGCTGCGGGGTTGTTGTCCTCCTGCGGCCCCCTCCACATCTCCTGGTGTACTGGCCTGTCTCCTGGTACCTCCTCCATGCTCTGGACACTGTGCTGGGAGACACATCAAATCTTCTTGCCACAGCACGCATTGATGTGCCATCCTGGATGAGCTGCACTACCTGAGCAACTTCTGTAGGTTGCAGATACCGCCTCATGCCACCTCTAGTGGTGAGGGCACTAGCAAAATGAAAAACTAACCAAAGATCGGCCAGAAAAGATGAGGACAGGCAAATGGTCTGTGGCCACCACCTGCAAATCCATTCCTTTTATAGGGGTTGTCTTGCAAATTGTCTAATTTCCACTAGGTGGAAATTAGACAATTTACCAACAGGTGAAATTGATTCACAAATCAGTGTTGCTTCCTAACTGGACAGGTTGATATCTCAAAAGTGTGATTGACTTGGAGCTACATTGCATTGCTTATGTGTTCCCTTTATTTTTTTGAGCAGTGTACCTAACTATGAGCAACAAGTCACTTGCCATAGCAGAGAAAACAAAACATTGGATCACTGCTACATATCAATTTCGAATGCTTACCGTGCATTCCCGAGAGCTCTACTGGGGAAGTTCGACCACGCTGTTACTCCTCATCCCAAAATACAGACAAAAGCTTAAATACATCAAAAACATCCAAATCTGTCAGGTCCTGGTCCATGGAAGCCATTGAAACGCTTTGAGGGTGCTTTGAATGCACTAATTGGAATATATTTAGTGTAGCTTGCGACTCCCTGGATGAACTCACAGACACAGCGACGTCATACACCAAGTTCTGCGAGGAAACGTGCATCCCTATCAAAACCGTGATATTGTACGGCAATAAAAAAAACCTGGTTCTCCAAAGAATTACACATCCTACACAAAGAAAAGAACTGGGCATATAAAAACGGAAACAAGGATCAGTACAGAGCATCCAAGTATAAGTTGCGTGCCGCAATAAGAAAGGCAAAGTCCAGCTGCAAAACAAAACTTGGAACAATTCTCTTCCAGTAACTCCAGATCAATATAGAAAAATCTTAAGGAAATGACACATTACAAAAAACGCCCCTGCTCCCCTCCAGATAATGACCATAACTTCCCAGATAAATTAAATAAGTTGTATGCAAGGTTTGAAAAATCTATTCCACCAGCCATCCCCCCTGCTCCTACTCCAATGCCACCCTTCTGCATCCAGGAGGATGAGGTGAGAACAAAATTCAAGAAGCTGAACATTAGGAAAGCAGCAGGGCCAGACAGCATGAGTCCTGCTTTGTTGAACCACTGTGCAGCACAATTGGCCCCAATATTTTCCACCGTATTTAACACCTCTCTAAGCCAATGTACAGTCCCATAGTGTTTCACACTCTCTACCACCATTCTTGTGCCAAAGCCCTCAAAGATCGCCTGCCTCAATGACTTCAGACCAGTTGCCCTAGCATCTGTGGCCGTGAAAGCATTTGAGTGCATCATTCTGTCACACTTGAAATCTTGCACCTCCCCGATGATGGAACCATATCAATTTGCCTATCAAGCCAACCGGTCTGCTGAGTTAGCATAGCCCTGCACCATGCCCTGCAACACCTGGAATCATCAAACACCTATGCATACATCCTGTTCATAGACTTTAGTTCCACCTTCAGCTCCATCAAACCCCTCAAACTCTTTACCATACTCTTGGAAATGAACATTGACCCAGCCATATGCCACTGGATTCGGAGCTTCCTGTGGAACAGGCCACAGAGGGTGAAGGTTAATAACCTAACCTCACACACTCTTACCCTCAGTACAGGTGCTCCTCAGGGCTAGCTGTGTTCTCTCCCCCTTGCTCTTCTCACTTTACACCACCCACTTTACATCCACGGATAGCTCTGTGAATATAATAAAATATGCAGGCGGCACAACCATTGTAGGCCTCATCTCCAACAATGATGAAACTCGGAACCGCACTGAAGTAGACCAAGCTGTCACCAACAACAATCTTCTGCTTAATACAGCCAAAACCCAAGAACTCATTATTGACTTCTGATGCATTCCGAATCCCAAAACACCTACTATACAAATGAACAGAGACCTCATCACCACCACTGACTCTTTTAAATTCCTTGGAACATACATCAGCAATAACCTGAAGTGGAAATGTATCATCAGCTTGAACCTGCTGACCCACTGGGGAGCCCGTGTTAACGTGTCGGAGGCAACCATTACCCTCGGCACGAAGACCATGGCGCTCCGGTCTGGCCAGGGGAGGAGCGGGCTCAGGGACCAGTGAGCCAGTTGCTGAGCAGCTGCCACTCAGCAGACATCAAGCAGCCCCGGTGCAGTATTGGAATGCCCCTACTGCCAGCGGCAAGAGCAACGGGCCAGATGATGGCGATGGTGGCAGCCATCCAGACTGCCAGCAACAAGAAGAGGTGGATCCCGTTGACCATGCAACAACTGAGGCAGCAACAGGAGGCAGACGTGACCCTGGCACTGGTGAGAGGCTGTCTGCAGATGGGTTGGTGCCCCGATTGGACAGAGGTATCAGTGCTGGGGCCCAAGGTAAAGGCCTACAACTCTCAATCGGGCAACTTTGAGCTCAACGATGGGTTGGCGCACTGGAGGTGGCAAGCTCCCGGATGAGGGAATGACCTCCTGCAACTATTGGTACCCCGTGTGTGCCATCCACAGGTTCTCCAGATAGTCGATGGTTCGGTGGGGCAGGGAACTATGGGAATGCCAAGACCCTCCACTGCCTCAGGGGGCAGTTCTACCTGCCTGGCTGTCAACAAGACATGGAGCTGCACGTACAGTGCAGCAGAAGAGGTCCTATGACACAAGGTGTCTGGGGCAGGCCTTTGTGCAAGGGGACAAGGTATGGGGATATTGTCCCATTTGCACGAAGGGGATTTTCCCCAAGCTTCACAGCCACTGGCAGGGGACCGGCGAGGTCATGGGCTGGCTGTCTGAGGTGGTGTACTGGGTATGCATGCCCGGCCAGGGGCACATGGTGGTGCTGCACTAGGACAGACTTTCCCCATACAGCCCCCTTGCTCCACCTGTTGTTGGGGCCGGGGGTGACAGTAGCACCCCATGTGCCAATCAGTGTGCCTCTCCCCCAGTTGCACTTCCTGTGAGCCCCAGGCAGCCTGTTCACCAGTGACAGCAGCACCTTGGACATTTGAGGGACTATGTATTGGTGATGGGATCATCGAGGACAACTGAACTCTCAGGTGGGGGCTATGTAGCAACTGGGGGAGGCAGTCGCTCTGACTCTTGGTGGTTCTGTGCTGGGGAAGTGCAAGGGCTGATGGGACTGTTAACATTCGTGTTCAAATTGTTATTTTAGTTTTTATGTTTTGGCTATTGTGGTTGTTTGTTTGGGTGATCGACTCGGACTGGGTAGACAACAATTTTACTGACTGACTGACTATAGGACCGTGACTAAGACCGATGTTTTTAATTGGGACCCTGGGGGGGAAAGCCATTGTTCAGCAACCATTTTGGAGGCAAATGAAAGATAACTTGCGGGGTCGTGCTGTGTATGGGACATGGGAGGTGACATTAAAATTATATCTCTGCCTTACCCTCCTTCCACGCCGGTTCTCCACAATATGACAGGACATTTTGCACTTTTTGACTATTTTGTAAAATGATTAAGTGGCAATTCAGTGGCAATGTTGAAAGATATTTTAAAAAGGCTTTTTGCAAAGTGATTGTGTTTGTTTCTGGTAATTAATGTGTCACTTTGAAATGGAATTACAATCAAAAGTCTGATGAAGAAAAGGGCAGTAGTATATTTGCCATTCAGCCAGAAGTGTGCTGTATCCTGACTGCTTTTTTTAGGCTACTGTTTGGTGCAAGTTCTGTCACCAATTCAGCACTGGTGTTTTATAGATTCAAGCTTTAGATTTTTGTAACATCACCAAATACAACAGAACAACAGCCCTCTGTATGTACCATTATATACGAATCATTCCTATCTGCTTCATATGAAAATACTCAGTGCATACCATTTGACTCAATTCATATCATGATCAAAAATGATTTGTTCAAGCATGATTCATTTGTTCATTTTGCCCACCACTAACATACAGACATACAGCAGAAAGCAGGAAAGAGGGAATGTTGTTGAGTATTTCAACCTGCAATATGCTGCTGCTAATGATAATGAGGCTGAGGATGAGGATGATGATGATGACGACGACAATGATATGTGTAAAACCCAAAAGAACCGATCTGGCTCTTACCAACTAGGTCAACACCTTTTCAAACTGCTTCTCAAATGTTGGATTCAACTCAGCTCCAATAATATAGAGCAGTAATCGCCTCTATTTATTCCTTCCTTCCTTTGAGGAAATTAGAGATCCTGCCCATGCATTGGAAAAAACAAAACAAAAACAGAAATAATGTGCATTTTTACCAGTGCATATCTTCCTATCAATGTAATTGAAATCTAAATGGATTAGATCGATGTGGCTAATACTAGGAACTACAAAAAGATGTCCAGTCCTCGACAAGGTATATGTCACCCACACTTCTATTATCGCCACTTTCAGAGAAGGTTAAAGGACTGGCAGAGTGGTCTAAATTTTACGTTAGAATCCATAAAATCCTTGAATTGTGGAAATAATTCCTATTTTACTGTTATTTCTATTGCGGAGAGTCTAGAGTGGCCAATCATATATATATATATATATATATATATATATATATATATATATATATATATATATATATATATTACATTTTGTTTCCTATATTAGCTCCATAATGTCTTATGTAGCCTGCATTAGAGCATGTCAGGAACCTGACATGAAAAATAGTGAAACTTAGAAACAAGAACATTGTAGTGAGGAAAGGCAAGTAAGCACCTTTAGCTTAAGGCATCTGGTGGGCTCAGGGCCTAAACGTGTCCTGTGTTTGAATCTGATTCAGGACCTTTGCTGCATAATTTCCCTCTCTCTTCCAGTCTGTTTGCTCTAGCTTTTTAAAAAAAAATTTTATAAAGCAACATTTAAAAAAAAAAGAAAAAGTAGGCACTTGATACTGCTATTTAGTTTTCCTCAGTTTTAGGACACAACGTTGTTCTGGGATTTTGTGAACGTACTTTCTTTTCTTTTCTGTTTTGTTTATTTTTGTTTTGTTTGTTTTTGTTTTTTTTCTCAGTGGCAGAAATGGATGCTGTTGCTGTTATCTTGCTAATTTTATTAGAGGAAAAAGCTAACCTTGATGAGCAGTGAAAGGTTGCCTGGCTACTGATGGACAGTTTTTCTTTCAAGGGCAACAACTGCATCCTGAATTTTAATTCATGAGAAAGCTATCAGGGGGCCGAGACCATCCTTCACTTTTTCTGTCTCTGTCACCCCCCTGTGTCACTTTTAGTTGTTTTCTCTCGACAATGAAAGGCAAATGGTTTCATGTTCCATGTGGTTCAGGATGTGTTTTTACTGTTTTTGCAATACTAAATAGCAGCAGCAGCAGCAAAGATGGTGGACTGAAGAAAATGTAGGTGGCTTGTTTTATGCACGGCTGCAGTGGAGATGTGGGAGTAGCTGCCACCTGCTGGTGTGCCATGGCCTGGTCTCATCGTTGCACTCCATAATACAGAATGACTTAGGATGTGTTTATAATTTGATATTTCAAATCAAACGTTTTAAAGACTGTTTTCAATTATTTTATTTCCATCTCTCTTTGATATATGTGTTTGCATGTGCTTGCTGGCACTTGTGTCATACATGCGTTAATTAGTGGCAAAAGGAAAACCTGGTCTGGATCCTATTTCATGAAGATGTCTTGAAACGCATTCAAGACATTGTTTTGCTTTATTTTTGGTCATCCAGCTAATTAATTGGGTTGTGAAGAGGTGGGCATGATCAGCTGTGATGTAATTGTCAATTAGAATTAAATGGTTCACATATTCAAGCAGCTATGGTAATGTTTTATGATTATTCCTGATTATGTATGGTATTTTTGGGTTGATATTATGTTTGCTGATTTGATGCTGAAATTAAATTATGGTAGAACATTTTTTTTCTGTGCCACTGAATGAGTGAAATGAAATGAAAACACTAAAGAACCCTCAAATATTTTGTGTGCTAATTTTTGATTTTTTTTTTTTTTTTTTTCAAGCATAAAACCCTAACTACTGAATATCCCCTCTCTTTCCACAGCGGTGTCAAATCTGGATGTAGAGAGTAAGCTGTCACTCCACTATCAGGCTCCATGGCACCAGCAACACAACGTGTTTCATCCATGTACCCGGCCACCATGTGTAGAGGAGCTACACAGACATGCCCAGCTCAGTCTCAGGGCTCTGCACCGAGGTGAGAAGGCACCCAGCATACAAAACAGATGCACACAGTGTACTTATTTCTATGCAATCCTGTGTGTATGCCCCCTGCATATGTATGAGAGTGTACAATTTTTTTTTTTTGTGCTTTGCAGACGAACAGCAGCGTCAGGTGTCCACCAGCCGGGAACGGAACAGGGTGACTATCTCAGTCTCCGTGGCACCTCCCATGCCTACCTTTCCCTCACCGCACACTATCCGACGGCAGCAGAGGAGTCGCCTGGCACGAGCGGTAAGGCCAGCATACTTTTCATCAATCAGAGATTGTTATAGCCGATAGACAGCACTCCTTTCACTATTTATTTACTATTTAGCTGATACACTTGTTGAAAATTATAGGCATTTTTGAGCAGATGCGGGTTCTGTGCCTTGCTCAAGGATGCTGTGTATACTGCTAATTGTGGGATTAAATCTTAGACATGCAGGATGGTCTTTTTTTCTAACCATTATGTCAAAATGCTGTTAGACTAGGGGTGTCCGGGTGGCGTGGCGGTCTAATCTATTGCCTACCAACACGGGGATCGCCAGTTCGAATCTCCGTGTTACCACCGGCTTGGTCAGGCAACCCTACACTGAGACCCTACAACCTACACAATTGGCCATGTCTGCGGGTGGGAAGCCGGATGTGGGTATGTGTCCTGGTCGCTGCACTAGCACTTCCTCTGGTCAGTCGAGGTGCCTGTTCAGGGGGAAGGGGGAACTGGGGGGAATAGCATGATCCTCCCACGCGCTACATCCCCTTGCAAAACTCCTCACTGTCAGGTGAAAAGAGGAGACATGTGGTAGTCTGCAGCCCTCCCCGGATTGGCGGAGGGGTGGAGCAGCGACCGGAGCAGCTCGGAAGAGTGTGGTAATTGGCCAAGTACAATTGGGAGAAAAAGGGGGAACACCCCCCCCCCAAAAAAATGCTGTTAGACTGCCACCTTATTAGTCAGTGCAATCAATGTCATGGCTCTAATCTGTCAGTTGCACCAAAGGTGTCATATTACCCTTTTCCTGTATAAATTTACAAATACCAATATCCCTTTGATAACCAAATGATCTTGCACTGATTAACATTTTACTAAGAATTTATTATATGATGTTTTGGCCTTCACAGTAAGAACAACAAAATATATCACACTAGCCACACATTAAAAGCATTGGAATAAGTCTCATGCTAGATGTGCCATGTCGTTATTTGACACTGCATTTCATTGTGATTTTGTCCTGCAGCAAGAGAGAGCAGAAAGAGAGAGAGAGCTAGACTATCAACCAAGAAAGGTAAAACTACAACCTAATTTGTCTGTTTGCTCATCACCATTAGCATCTTAAAACTTGAGAGTTGTCTTAAATGCCCCCTATTTGCATACAGTTACTAAATGTCTTCTGTTTTGTGTGTCTGGGTGTTTAACTTTAACTTTTGCTCTGCAATCCTCTTGAAGGAGAGGACCATGAGAGAAACAGAAATCCAAACTACACAAAGAAAGGTAAGAAGGTTTACAAAAGCTTTGGATATTCATGCCTTGAAAATCATCACATCTTTGCTGAAAAACATTGTGTGATCTGCATGGCTGTGTGTAATTTTTGTGCTTCCATAGGAGAGACCGGGAAGAGAAGCAGACATTCAGACCATCCAGAGAAAGGTAAGGACAGAAAAATGTCATGAATTCACCTACAGGTACATGTCAGAACCCTGTTCATAGCAAATGTCATCTGGGATGGTGGACTAAGAAGTACTTAGGTGGTGAGTCTGAGGTGAAACCGATCGTTGTTTTTGGTCGTTATGCCACTGTATTGTTTATAAGGGTGGGGATACCTGCAGTCAGTTGAGAGTGAAGAGGTCACTTAGATGAGTGATGAAACATTTCTCTCAATAAACGTTGTGTCCAACTTCATGTGATCTGAGGTGAAATGTAAAATCATATTTTTCTTCAGGGCGGCACTGAGGCGCAGTGGTTAGCACAGTCGCCTCACAGCAAGAAGGTCCTGGATTTGAGACCCGGGGTATTCCAACCTTGGGGGTCATCCCAGGTCGTCCTCTATTTGGAGTTTGCATCTTCTCCTCATGTCTGCATGGGTTTTCTCTGGGTGCTCCGGTTTCCGCCCACAGTCCAAAGACATGTAGGTCAGGTGAATCGGCCATACTAAATTGTCCCTAGGTGTGAATGTATCTGTGTGTGTGTGTGTGTGTGTGTGTGTGTGTGTGTGTGTGTGTGTGTGTGTGTGTGTGTGTGTGTGTGTGTGTGTGTGTGTGTGTGTGTGTGAGCCCTGTGATGGTCTGGCAGCCTGTACAGGGTGTCTCCCCACCTACCAACCAATGACTGCTGGGGTAGGCTCCAGCATCCCCATGACCCTGGTTGGGATAAGCGGCTTTGATAATGGAATGGATGGATGGATGTGTTAACAAATGAAGAGTTTGACAGGAAGTGTGTGTGTGTGTGTGTGTGTGTGTGTGTGTGTGTGTGTGTGTGTGTGTGTGCGTGCGTGTGTGCGTGTGCGTGTGTAGGGGGGGGTGTCAGATGTGAACGAATCATTACATAGCATTATGATTTCATCCCTCAACTAGAAAAGTGCACTCAATAGAGTGCAGATCCTCATCATGCATATCTCACTTTCTCCGGTACTCAGACTTGGCGTCAAATCATACAGCCATAACTGTGCAAAGAAAAAAGAAAAAAAATTAGGCTGATAGCCCCAGTAGTATGCGAAATTAGCCGTGGACAGACAAACACACACACACACACACACACACACACACACACACACACACACACACACACACACACACACACACACACACACACACACACACACACACACACACACTTGCTTGCTCATTTGCTCACCATCGTATCCGATGATGACCATCTTCTCCTATTTGTGAGTCCTTTGGTGGCTGAATAGTTGACCAAGGTGTAGTTGGCCGTAGAGGACTTTACGTGGGAGTCGTTGGCTGGGCATGCAAATCACATGCCCAAGCCACCTGAGTTGATGGTGGTTTAGGGTAGACTCCATGCTGCAACTGCCTGCTCATTCCCACACCTCTGTGTGTGGCACTCTGTCCTCCCCAGTAATGCTGAGGATCTTCTGGAGACATCTCACATGGAAGGCATCCAGGCTTTTGAGATGGTGGCTGTAGATGGTCCATGCCTCACATCCATATAGTAGTGTGGAGATACATACTACTCTGTAAACAGGCACTTTGTTGTGGAGATTGAGGTTGCTGTTCTGGAAAACCTTTCTCCTTAGATGACCAAAAGATGTTGAGGCTTGTTTGAGCCGGTGCTGGATCTCATCATCCATTGTGCAGGTGTCAGATAGTATGCTTCCCAGATATTTGAAGGCAGGAACAGTGGCCAGCTGTTGCCCTTCTGCTGTGAAGGTTGTTGGGTGGCTTGGGAGGGCGGCACTCATCTGACAGACCACCTTTGTCTTTTGGGTGTTAATGATCAGCCCCATTCTACTGTATGCAGTTACAGCTGCCAACCGAGTGTTTTGTAGGGTTTCTGGTGTGTGGGCTACCAGGGCACAATCGTCGGCATACTGTAGCTCAGTGATGTTCTCAGAGGTCAACTTGGTGGTTGCCTGAAACTTCCTGATGTTGAATAGGTTACCATTGAGCCTGAAGTCAATGGTGACACCATCCTGCTTCTCCATCCTCCTTTGTAACAGTGTTGTAACACAGACTAAGAAGATATTTAACAGGACTGCAGCTAGCACACAGCCTTGTCTGACTCCAGTCTGCATTCCAAATGGCTCAGAACTGTGGTTCCCCACTACCACTTGGTCCATCATTCCTGAGTGAAACTGTCCAAGGATGATGAGAAACTTGTGTGGACATCCAAATTTCTTCAGGACTTGCCACAGCAGGTCCCGGTTGACTGTATCAAATGCCTTTGACAGGTCTATGAATGCTAAGTATAAATCCTTGTGCTGTTCATGGCATTTCTCCTGGAGCTGGCTTGTGACAAAGCCAACTGCCAACTGTACCTCTGTCCTTTCGGAAGCCACATTGTGACTCTGGTATGACCCGTTCAGCTATTGCTATTGTTAGTCTGTGGAGCATGATCTTGGCTAGGACCTTTCCGGCAATGGCCAGTAATGAAATACCCCTACTGTTGGAGCAGATGGATTTGTCTCCTTTGTTTTGATAAATTGTCACAATGTTGGCATCTTTCCACTGTTGGGGGACACACTCGCAACTGCACACCTCAAGGATGTAGAGATACAGTGTCCTTGTACAGAGGTAGCCTCCTTCCTTGAGGATTTTAGCTGGAATGTTATCAGGTCCAGGTGTTTTGTTGTTTTTCAGGGTCTTGACCGCATGCAGGATTTCTTTGAAGGTTGGTGGAAGGTCTAGGTCTTGCAAGATAGGTTGTTCAGGGAGCTCTGCTAGTACAGTTGAGTTTACTGGGGTGGGTTGGTTGAGCAGGGTGTTAAAATGCTCACTCCACCGATCCACTAACAGAGCCTGGTCCTTGATAAGAGTTGTTCCATCAGCAGACCTAACAGGTGCCAGGAAGCAGTTTCTGGGGCCATAAATGGTCTTAATTGCATCATAGAAACCATGCATGTCATACCTGTCTGCATGAGCCTGGATTTCATTGGCTTTCAAAATCCACCACTCATTTTGCAGATTCCGCAGATTTACTTGGGCCTCAGAGTGGACGTTTTGCCATTGTTTCTTGAGAGGTTGGGCTAGTGGGTTGCTGAGGACGGCTCTTTGTGCCTTATACATGTTGTCCGTGGGGGTGGAGATCTTTCCGACATTGTCATCAAATCAGTCCTGATGTTTTTTGGTTTTGAAGCCAATGGATTGGGCTGCATTGTCAAAGAGGGTGGTGCTCAGAGAGGTCCACTTCGCATCCATCCCAGACTCTGAGTTGATCTGCTGTTCAACGTCAACTAACTTGTCAGCTAGAGAAAGATGGAGGGTGTTTCGGGTGTCGCTGTTGGAGAGTCTGGCACAGTGGAGTGGTTTCTTCTTTGGACCAGATTGGCATCTCAAGGGTCGGACATGCCCTCTGACTTTTGTCAGGATCATGCAGTGGTCTGTCCAGCAGTCTGCTCCTCGCATAGCCCTCGTAAGGAGCACGTCTTTAAGATCAGCCCGCCTCATGATAACATAATCAAGCAGGTCCAGTGTTTGGATCTGGGAATACATCCAGGAAGCCTTGTATGTATTCTTTTGTTGGTACATGGTGTTTGTGATGGGCACTAATCAATCCATTCCAGTTTTGCATGTTCTTCCCAAGCGAGCAGTATGCAGAGAGTCATCAGCCATTCATTAATGCCCACTGGTGTCTCTTTGAGTTTGGGTGGGAGACTGTTCTTGATTGCAAAACCAACTCCATGAATGTGTAGACCTCCTAGGGGGTATCCTTTCCAATAGAATGTATAGCCCTCTCCCATTTCATTGAGCGAGCCCTCGTCAAGGAGCCTGGTCTCCCTGAGTGCTGCCACATCCACACAATAGTGCTTCAGCTCGCTGGCAATAAGTGCTGTTCTACATTGAGGTCTGTCTGTACCATGGCTGAAGTCCAAGAGTGTCCTTATGTTCCATGCTGCAATTCTTAATAGTATAGTTTGTGTTTTTCGACCGCGTAGTGGATTGGCCTGGCAGGTGTGGTTTCCTGCCCAGGCACAGGTTTGAGTGGGCAATTTTTGGGCCACCTTTTCTTGGCTGTTCCCCAAATGGTGTGAGCATGCTGCAATTCTTAATGGTATAGTTTGTGTTTTTCGACCGCATAGTGGAATGGCCCGGCAGGTGCAGTTTCCTGCCCAGGCACAGGGTTGAGTGGGCAATTTTTGGGCCACCTTTTCTAGGCTGTTACCCAAATGGTTTGAGCAGTGTGGTCCCTAAATAGGGCTGCTCAGACGCACTGGGGTCTGCCAGAAACAGCTGCCACTTAATACCGCTGCTAAAGACTGTTGCCCTGTGCTGCTGGCGTGCAGAGTTGCAGCTAAGAGCTCCCAGCTCATTCAAACCTGCTCCCGTCACTGGATACTCCATCACTGCCAGACTTGGTGAGGCCGGGGACTCAGGTAGCAGAAGAAGATACCTGTGCAGAGATGGTTTTAAAGTGGCATGGGGGAGTGTGCTTCACCTAATACCACTGACTTGATTATAGAGAAGATGGTTCCGATGGCAAGGGGGACCCCTAAATGACCGGCACTTCCACATAACTGCAGGAGAATGCCGGAAATCCATTTTTCAGAAACCACCTCAAAGCATGCCACCACCGCTTGCTTTTCTGTTGGGCTAAGCTCCCTTAGCCTTTTGTCTTCCCAGACTCACCCACAAGGCAGCAGGGCAGTGGTTGATAGGTGCCAGGGCATGTCCACCAGGGTGGGCCTGCACACCATATCTCTGGGGCCCACTGTTGTTCTGAGATCCCCTGCCAGGTTAGCCTGGGGCTGCAAGACCCCAGTTACCATGTGTGGCCACGGGGAAGCTTGGCAGGAGTATTGGTGAAGGAGAGGCTATGTACTGGCAAGGGAAGGCTTACATGCTTGGATGCTTCCCTATTCGCCACAAGGGCTAGCAAGCGGCAGCAAGCTAAAAGCAGGAGGGTTGCAAGCAGGTTGGAAGAACACATGCATCTTCCCTCCAACTATGCACTGCTGCACTAGACACATCACAACACCATGTGGGCAACCACACTGCCACACACACACACACACACACACACACACACACACGCACACACTCACACACACACGACCAAACGCAATATCCCCGATAATAAGGGGAGATGGTGGTTGGGCGTCCCTACAAACACAATTGACCATGTCTTCAGGTGGGAAGCCGGATGTTGGTATGTGTCCTGGTCGCTGCAATAGCGCCTCCTCTGGTCGGTCGGGCGCCTGTTCGGGGGGGGGGGCTGGGGGGGAATAGCGTGATCTACGTCCCCCTGGTGAAACTCCTCACTGTCAGGTGATCAGGTGAAAAGAAGCAGCTGGTGACTCCACATGTATCGGAGGAGGTATATGTGGTAGTCTGCAGCCCTCCACGGATTGGCAGAGGGGGTGGAGCAGCGACCAGGATGGCTCGGAAGAGTGGGGTAATTGGCCGGATACAATTGGGGAGAAAAAAGGGGGGAAAAATACAAAAAAGAAAATAAGGGGAGATGGGAATATGAGTCACTCTTTTGTAAAATTTGCTTCCAAGTCTTTCAGTCTAAAAATTTTGGCATTATCCACCTCCTGCCCACCACCATACTGACCACGCTAGCACGGATGTGAAACTTTAAATTCTAAATTAAATTCATTAAAAAAAAACATTATGAATTTTAACTGACTGACCAACTAGCAGTTGTTTTGGCTTATGTGTAATTTGATCCTTAGAGGTTTTTAATTAGACCAGAGCAACTGTAGCTAATGTCACACAACCGGTCCATTATGGCCAATACAATGAGACCTGTCTGTGTTTCACAGTGACATTGGCTGCACCCAAAAATCGGAGCAGAGTGGGACGTCTCAGCTTTTTCCTCTTCTCGCTTCCTCTCTAGGCTATGACATGGTCCACTAGATCTCCCAGGCAGCAGGCACATCTTAACTCGATATTCAGTCACTAATTTGGATGTCAACCTCTATGCTCTATCTGGAGGTGTTATTCTAGGACTATCAAAGAAGGAAGGCCACTTGGGAATTATGACACATTTACAGTACTCATGTTGCTCTGCCTGTCTCATTCACCTTAATGTCTGCTCTCTACCGTTTGACTCGCAATCATTTCCTCTTATATGCCATACCTTTGATCATTCATTGATCGAAACACCATCACTTTTTTGTCATGTTTGTTGTTTTGTTTTTGTTTTGTGTGTGTGTGTGTGTGTGTGTGTGTGTGTATCTTGTGTTTATAGTTTGAACGCTTTCGCTCACTCCCCCCCACTGAATGTTGCATCTTCACTCCATGGAATAGAAAGGTATCTTTATATGTGTAAGCAGTTTTCTATCCCTAAGTTATAGTGTTGTTTTTATTCTATATCTAATTATCTAAATTCTGCTCTTGTCCATTTAGTTCTTGAGGTTATTCTGCATTCATTTATATGCCATCTTTGCTGTTTTTGGTCATGTTATTGGCAAAGCATCTCCATCTCTGTTACTCTTGTATTTATATTCTGGCATACATACTGAAGAAGAGTGTCTTGCCTGAAACGCTAGTGTGGCAATACATGTAGCTATATATATATATATATATATATATATATATATATATATATATATATATGGGGTATTTTCTCCCCAATTGTATCCGGCCAATTACCCCACTCTTCTGAGCCATCCCGTTTGCTGCTCCACCCCCTCTGCCAATCCGGGGAGGGCTGTAGACTACCACATGCCTCCTCCAATACATGTGGAGTCGCCAGCCGCTTCTTTTCACCTGACAGTGAGGAGTTTCGCCAGGGGGCTGTAGCTACGTGTGGGAGGAACACGCTATTCCCCCCAGTTCCCCCTCCTCGCCGAACAAGCCCCCCGACTGACCAGAGGAGGCGCTAGTGCAGCGACCAGGACACATACCTACATCCGGCTTCCCACCAGCAGACACGGACAATTGTGTCTGTAGGGATGCCCGACATGTGGCAATATTAAAAGTTCAAATTGGGTGGCATGGTGGTCTATTCTCTTGCCTAACAACACAGGGATCGCAGATTCGAATCCCCGTGTTACCTCCAGCTTGGTCGGGAACAGGGGATAATTAGCGTAATCCTCCCATGCGCTACGTCCCCCTGGTGAAACTCCTCACTGTCAGGTGAAAAGAAGCGGCTGGTGACTCCACGTGTATCGGAGGAGGTATATGTGGTAGGAGGGGGTGGAGCAGAGATCGGAACGGCTCCGAAGCATGGCGTAATTGGCCGGATACAATTGGAGAGAAAAGGGGGGGGTTCAAATTGAAGTGCTGTCCGGGGCGGGGGTCAAATTGGAGTGCTGTCCTAGTCTTTTTTCTATAAAATCCTACCATGTATGTTAACTAAGCCATTACCTGACCACTTGCTTGTGTGTCTGTATATTGCAGGCTACCTCGACAGCAGATGGTGAAGGAGGTGAGCTTGTAGGAGGCCATAGGGCCAAGGGCCCCGTTTCCAATGCCCCTTCCACTCAGGATAAGCAGACCAACTGGTCCAAGGACCCAGTCCCAGCATCGGATCAGAGGATGACGGCCGACTCTCATGCCATTTCCTCCTGCATCATCCCAATTAATGTCACAGGTACTGGGGAATACTGTAAAACGATGTGACAGTTGTTGACACTATCCTTATATGTGAATGTGTTAATTCAGACAAAAGGCTGCGGTGTTTCTTTTTTAATGTCTCTCCCTTTATGATCGGGCGTTGTTTTTGCAGGTGTTGGTTTTGATAGAGAAGCAAGTGCTCGTTGCTCTCTCGTCCATTCTCAGTCAGTTCTTCAGAGGAGAAGGAAACTAAGAAGGAGGAAGACTATTACTGGAATACCGAAGCGAGTTCATCAAGACATGGGTATGTCACACACCAGACCCCCCCCCCGGGTCCTTTTGTTTTGGGTGAATAACTCCTTGCAGGCGAAACGTGAGAGGACAGTGTTATTTTGCCTATGAAAATGTTTTTTAAATATTTCAATCAAGTCTGTGAATGTTCTCATTCATCTAGGTCATAGTTATCCAAAGGAATTGGATCAAGTGCAACTGGACTTGGTTATATATCCGTGAAGACGTTTCGCCTCTCATCCAAGAGGCTTCATCAGTTCGTGCCTTTCTGACTAGACCAAGCTAGTCTGACTGGCTGGTGATGAGACTATATTTAGCCTCTTTGGAGTCATTATCAGAGCTATCGATGTCAATGGCTCTTTTGTGTTCCGATGTTTAGCAATGACAGTCGTTGGAGGTGTTAGTTTCGACTTCGTTAGTGCTCCATTCAGTGGTCATGAGTCGTTGGAGCCGTTAGTGACCGACTGTTCTTGGAGGCTAGGCTTCTTGAGTCTCCTGGGTAGAGATGAAAGGACGGCATTGTAAGTGGGAGATAGGTGGTGTCGCAGACCTCCTCCTCTGTTGAGGGATAGTTTTTCCAGTTTCGCTTAGATGGCTTCCTTCACCCCTCTTTTAAACCATCTATCTTCCCTGTCCAAAATGTGCACGTTGCTGTCCTCGAAGGAGTGTGTCTTCTCCTTTAGGTGTAGATAGACTGCTGAGTCTTGTCCTGAGGAGTTTGGCCTTCTGTGTTGGGCCATCCGTTTGTGTAGTGGTTGTTTGGTTTCTCCTATGTATAGGTCAGTGCAATCCTCATTGCATTGTACAGCATACACCAGATTGCTTTTCTGGGTGTGTGGTACACGGTCTTTGGGATGAACCAGTTTTTGTCGGTGTTGCTGGGTTTGAAGTATACCGGGATGCGGTGTTTGTTAAAAATTCTCCTGAGTTTCTCGGAGACCCCAGAAACATACGGGATGACTGTGCTATTCCTTCTGTTCCTCTTCTCCTCATCGCTCACCCGGTTGGTCTTTCTGGAACATGTTGCAGTTTTCACAAAGGTCCAACTGGGGTCGCCGCAGGTTTTTAGAGCTTCCCTCAGGTGTTCGTGTTCTTTCCGTTGGGCCTGAGTGCTGCTGGGCACATTATCAGCTCTGTGTTGCAGAGTTCTGATGACGCCCAGTTTGTGTTCCAGAGGGTGGTGTGAGTCGAAAAGTAGATATTGGTCTGTGCGTGTAGGTTTCCTGTAAACCCCAATGTGGAGGCTCCTGTCTTCCCCAATGTGGATGTCACAGTCCAAGAAGGGAAAACGGTTGTTCTTTACATCTTCCCTTGTGAACTTAATGTTCTTGTCCACTGAGTTAATGTGTTTGGTAAACGCTTGCACCTCTTGTGGTTGGATTTTGACCCATGGGTCATCCACATATCTGAACCTGTGGCTCGGAGGTGTACCTCTGAAGGAGTTCAGGGCCCTGTGTTCTACCTCTTCCATATATAAGTTGGCCACAATGGGAGATACCGGTGAGCCCATTGCACAGCCGTGTTTCTGTCTGTAAAAAAACTGGTCCCTGAATTGGAGATATGTAGTGTTCAGGCAAAGGTCCCGTAGTTGGCAAATCTGGTCTGGGCTGAGGTTGGTCCTATCCAATGACTGTCATTGCTAAACATCAGAACACAAAAGAGCCATTGACATCAATAGCTCTGATAACCACTCCAAAGAGGCTAAATATCTGAGTTTCATCACCAGCCAGTCAGACTAGCTTGGTCTAGTCAGAAAGGCACGAACTGATGAAGCCTCTTGGATGAGAGGTGAAACGTCTTCACAGATATATATCCAAGTCCAGTTGCACTTGATTCAATTCCTTTGGATTTCAATCAAAGCATTTCTTTGACAGAATTTTTATTTCTTTTCATCTTCTTCTAAATTAATATGCTGTGTCTCTTTCCATGCAGATTCAGATGAGTCACCTGTGGCCAGAGAACGCACGGTGATTGTCCATGCCAACCCCCACCAACTGTCTTTGTGTCAAGAGGAACTCTCACTCACCGGTCGCTTTCATCACACCCGTGACTCTGGCTGCCAGACAGATGATTTCCTCATAGCATGTAAGCATCTTGAATCAACAGCTGATGTGGTTCTTGATTGGAGTTCTTTTCAAGGGCTTCATGATAAATGAATGAATGACTGCTTTTCTATAATGCTGTTCCAATCCTATGACACATAGTCTTGCATTTAAAGCTGAAATCCATGACTTTTCTCGCCATTTCATCCATTTGAAATGTGATCATGATGTGGCGTTTCTGCTGGACAATCAATATTACAATAGGACAATGTTCCAGTATAGATGGACATTGTAGGAAGAGAGAAATAGACCTGTTGCAACTGATTTTTTATTTATTTATTTATGTTGTTATACTTTAATGATCCACGTAGGGAAATTATGCTCTGCATTTAACCCATCCTAGCTGTGTAGCTAGGAACAGTGGGCAGCCGCCGTGCAGCGCCTGGGGACCAACTCCAGTTCATCTTGCCATGCCTCGGTCAAGAGCACAGACAGGAGTATTAACCCTAATATGCATGTCTTTTTGATGGTGGGGGAAACCAGAGCACCTGGAGAAAACCCACCACAGATACGGGGAGAACATGCAAACTCCACAGAGGACGACCTGGGATGACCCCAAGGTTGGACAACCCCAGGGTTTGAACCCAGGACCATTTTGCTGTGAGGCGGCAGCGCTAACCACTGTGCCACCAAGCTGCTGAGATTTGCTCAGACTACAAGGTGTACCAGCCATTGCCGCTCATGTGCCGTCAGCTCACCAGTAAATAGTCCATACTTTTATTAAAATGGCATCCTCGGACCATAGCTAACGCAGGCAGTGTAATGGGTTACAAACTACATCAAATATATCATAACTCTGTTCTACAGTTATATTGATTGTTTGTCCAACAGAAGAATCACCACATCGATGTCAGGTTTCAATATTTTTTCCTGCCGGAGTTGTTTCCAACACGTACATTCTTGGCGGCGGCAGGGGGAATTCACATTTGCAGCGGCCGCACCCAGTACCGTCCATGTAATGTCCTTGTCCATGTCTGCGTCTAAGTTGTGTCTTTGTCTGATGACTGGGAGAGCTTGGTCTGCTGCACCCTGGGGGCCCAGGGACCATGGCCCTGCCCAGAACTGCGCCCAAGGAGGTAACACCAAGGGCAGTCTGACAGGACGCGGAAAAGGGGTGGGCGAAGCTAGCTGCTAGCCCATGCAGACCAGCAGTTCCGATAACACTGAGGGTGGTCTGGCGGTGGCCTCACCTAGCGTTGACTTTGTTAGTTTAGTGTCATCGTGTGGGGTGCGGGAAGGTGTGTTGAAGGTGTCTGACTGGGAGAGCTAGCATTGGATTGGCTGAGGGAGCCCGGACACAGAAGCAGGGGCAGGCTAAGCTAACTGCTAGCCCATGCAGACCGGCAGAATATGAATAAGAATATGATGAGCAGGATGCTCATCATATTCTTCATAAATTTCATAAGTTCATTATAATTCTGTTATCCTCTTTCAAGATTGTATTCTGTAAATTGTGTAAATAGAACATCCATTGCACGTTGTCTGTCTTGGAAGAGAGATCCCTCCTCTCTTGCTCTCCCTGAGGTTTCTTCCTATCTTTTTCTCCCTGTTAAAGGGTTTTTTTAGGGAGTTGTCCTTATGCAATGTGAGGTTCTAAGGACAGGATGTTGTGGTGCTGTAAAGCCCCTTGAGGCAAATTTAAATTTGTGGTATTGGGCTATGCAAATAAAATTGGCTTGACTTGACTTGACAGTCATCAGCTGATGTTGGTTCTTCTGGACAGTGTTTTTGTTTTGTTTTTGTTTTTTTGGTTTGGATATACGTATGTGTTAATTTGGATAGATGTGTTAGTTTCAATATATGTGTTCTTGTAGTTGTAGTTTTTGGATGTGTTTTTGTGTGTGTTGAGGCTGGGGGAAACGATATTTCATTTCATTTCATGTATGCAAGTACATGAAATGAAATGACAAAGTGTTCCTGATCCCTGATTCCTACCTGGTTAAAACAAATTCATCAGCAATATATGAAGACTAGGTCTCCAGCTATGGATGACAGCATAATATAACCTGACTCCATGGTCCAGAGGGATAAAATTAATATTTATTAAGGTAGAAAAGTCATGGATTTCAGCTTTAATGCTTAAAGATGTGGTTGGTGACTGCTCATAACACATTTGTCAAGTGTTGGGTGATGCAACTGAAGCCGTATCAGCATATCCAGCCACTGAACCCTTTTAAAGGGCCCATGAAATGGCATTTAGAACATTGCAACGAATGAAACAGAATGGTCAGGTGGGAATTTTGTGGGAAAGGAGTTTGATTTGACTAACAGCCAATAATCGCTGGGTGTTTTTAGAAGAATGTGGACTTCAATGAGCCGTTGTCTCATTTCAGTTTGTTGGTAGAAGCTCACTCGTCTTCTCTCAATCTCATTCCCCGTTTTTGGACATTTTTGTTAGAGTACACCCCACAAGTGCAGAATGATTTTAATTATTTTATATTTCAGGAAGAGAAAAACATTATTTTTTGAAACCCAAAAATAAAACGAAATATTTTTGTGAAAGTCTAGAACATAGTGTTAAATAGATGTAAATCAAGTGCAGATAAAATAATTTAAAAGAATGAAACTAAATCGTTCATTTCATGGGGCCATTGAAGCGATAGTTCAGTTTCTGGGGCGTTTACTATCTGTCCAACATACACAGAGTCAGACAAACTCGTTACCTTATGTTTAAATACCTTATGTTTGTGTGTGCAGTTTGAAGGTACATTTAACAGTGAGTTTAGCCTAGCGTTCACTTGCAGGATGTCTGCTAGGATCATTAGCAGCTCCTCATAAGAAGGGAAATAAACATTCTCCAAGCCGATCGTTACACAGTAGTCTAATGTTAACAAATTTTCTTAACCAATGTTTTCACAAGTACATGTGAAACCCTAAAAATTAGAGGATGAGAGGCTGTTTAATATGAGAGACTTTGATTTAAGAGGCAGTATTTCTGATCTTGGATTACATCGTATGCATAAGAAAGGCTTCCCCTACAAGCCACCTGGAGTTTGGTACATTAGGCTTCAGGTTAAATTTCAGGGTTTGAATATTATTTTTTAAATGCAGTTTATTATGTCTATGTTTTTATCAAATGTTTCCTTAATTAATGTAACTGTCCATCTGTCCACTTTTTCCATCTCTGTCTCTCCCTCTCCAGCAACTGCCGCTCCCTCTAGACGACGTATCAGAGCTCAACGTGGCCACCAGGGAATTCCTGCCTCGCTCTCTCATTCAACAGGCAACATTTCCTCCCTGGGCGACCAGTCGGACTCCACATATACCAGCACTGCAGCAAATGGTGGGCGCTTGCGATCTCGCAGCCTACCACGAGAGGGTGGACGCCTGATGGACAGTGATGAGGATGATGATAATTATGATGATGATGATGAAGATGAGGAGCTGTCGCCATACGAAACAGAGGACTTCCTCCCAAGTGGGCCAAGTCCAAGAATGATGATGATGATGATGAAGGATGAAGAGGAGAGCACAGACGATCAGGCACCCCCTGAGCCTTTGCAGCTGGGGAGCCTCAAGAGGTTGCAGCGATCTGGGGAGAGAGACCGTGGGGGTGGTGGAGGAGGAGGGAGCCCTGAGCATGGCTGGATGGAGAGAGGACGCTCTCGCTTGCCGCGCAAGGCTGATATGGGCAGCTGTGAGATCTCTTCCAGCTCAGACACCTTCAGCAGCCCCATCCACTCTGTGTCCACCACAGGCGTGCTAGGCAGCCATGTGGACCACAAGGAGGACCACCAGTCATCCAGTGGGAACTGGAGTGGTTCCAGCTCCACTTGCCCCTCTCAGACATCTGAAACCATCCCACCTCCCTCCTCCCCACCATTAACAGGTTCCTCCCACTGTGACTCAGAGCTGTCACTCAACACTGTGCCAAACGCCATTGATGAGGGATTCACACTCGATCCCTCCTATCACTCTGACCTCAGGCCCCAGGGCCAGGGCCATAGGTCAAGCTCCTTTACTTCCTCAGCCACAGACCAACTGGATGATGCAGGGGTCAGTACGGCCAGCGAAGGGGAGTGGGCATACCCCCCAGATCAGGACCAGACCGATCCAGACCAAGACCCAGACCAGACCCAAAACCAAAGTCAGAGCCATGGGTTATCTGAGGAGTACAGCTCTAAACAAGGTTTAGAGGATCAAACCTGCTTCACTGAAAACAACACGACCAGCAACACTGACAAAGAGCATAGCTCACATTACCCACCTGAGATGGAGGGCTTTTACTCCTCTTCTGTGCATTTTGGGGAATGTAATCAGAGTTACCGAGGATACATGTACAACTATGCAGACCCAGGGCCTGACTGTGGCCAATCCAACACTGTGTCAGCACCAATAGCCCGTGGAGTTTACGCCCAGCCCCAGGCTGAATTCAAAACAGGTACTATGACCCTAGGGAAGACCTGTCGTCCAATGAGGAAACCAAAAGTCAAACCTCCACCGCCCAAACGGAGCTCCTCCCTAAAGGAGCCCTGCAGTAGTGTAGCTGTAGGAACAGATGCAAAGGCAGATCAGGATCAACCAAAGACAGATAGTGAACAAGACCTCACCTCGTCTTCCAGAGATATGAAACTGGAGCTAGAATTGGAGCTTGGTGTCCCTCCCGAGCCATTAGAGACATCCTGTTTGGTGACAGAGCCTCTGGGGGCCTGGGGATTAGGGTTGGGGGAAACAGTGGACATAGTAGAGCCCATGTCCTTTAGCTCTACAGATACACACTCGTTCAAAGATGAAGGGGCTGTGCAATCAGACTATGCAGACCTGTGGCTTCACAACAGCGAAATGAAGTCCAACAATGGTGAACTCACTTCCATGTCCAATTCCAGCACAGCTACAGGTACCACCGTCATGGATTGTATCAAGTCACCAGACAGCTCCTCCTCCTCAGACACCCAGGTCCAGGCCCTTGCCCAGGTTGCAGAACCTAGGGTGGCTAGCCCACCTCTACCCCCTGGAGATGGAGACTTAAAGCTGGGATCACCTGAGAAGCTTGCTGGCCTGGCTTCCCCTTCCAGTGGCTACTCAAGCCAGTCAGAGACGCCAACATCAACCTTCCCCTCATCTTCAGCAGCATTCTTTCCAGGACCCCTGTCTCCCACGAGTGGCAAGAGAAAGCCTAAGGTGCCCGAGAGGAAGTCTTCTCTCTCCTCGCTGCAGCACTTCCCCAGGGATGGAGCTTCCATTTCCTCTTCCTATAAGAGAGACCTTGAATTCCCCCCACCACCCTCTCAACTTGACCTTAATATTCTGCATGGTGCCCATGGCAGATACCCACTGTCCCACCGGACGCATCACATGCATACACTGCACCACAGCAAACACAGAGTTGCAGCTGCCACCACCACAGGAGCTAAGTGCTCAGCCCCTGAAGCATCAATCTCCAACCCTCTGAACACTAACCCACTTCCTTTAATTCCTAGCTCCAATCTTTTGGCCATCACACCGTCAGCTTTGCGCTCAGTGCAGCTACGTTCAGTCAGCCGGTCTACAGAAAGTTCTGTTGCTACAGAGCAGGAAATTACTACTGGAACGGAGACTGTTACTAGACCCAAATGTACCACTAGTGCCACTGTGCTGGCTCCACCTCCCATCAACACGAGGCCTCTTCCTCCTCGCAGACCACCTCCCCAAAGACCTCCAGCTCAGGACCATACTTCCTCCCCTGAACACTCCCATCCTCCTCCCCCTGGCCGTCACCCTGACGGGCCTCCACCCTATGAAAGCCTACGACACAGACAGGACCGCTATGGACCTGGCACCTTCTGGGCCATGACGGCATTTAGAACCCGGGTGGAACCACCATCAAACCTTCCAGATGACAGTTCACCTTTGCATCGGCCTGTGCCCCGTGCTCCCCACCCCTCGCCGGTGGATCTGCACACACACATTCAGTCACACACAGAGTTTAGGGGGCTCACTCATTCAACTCACTCACACCCTGAGTTTAGGGTGCTGGGGGAGAGAACATTTTCTATGGATGATGATGATGAAGAGGAGGAGGAGGAGGAAGAAGAGGAGCAGATTAAAGAGCCACCAAGACCTGTGTGCTCCAGAGTAGGCCTGCGATCTGACCACCCTCCACCCCCGGCTTATGAGTTTGTTGGGGGATCCCACTCAGGGCCCTGGGCTAGCCCAGTCAAAGTGCCTGGTACTGCAGTGGAGACATCGCATCCTTACTTAATCAGCGATGTGCGAGATGGAGGTCAAGAGGAGGAGGAAGAAGATGAGGAAGTCGCATCAGGTGCAACCAGAAGTGCCCATCAGCAGCCACCACAGGAGAGCAGGGATGACTCCACCACTCCTGACACTGAAGACTACTTCAGTAAAGGTAAGCCTTTAAGCTTAACTCCCCTCACTTCATGATATTGCACACAATAATGAACTTTCACATAATCAACTGTTTTGATTTTGCTGCCTGCATGCCTACTATTTTGTAATGATAATGGCATAATAACACAAAAAATGCTACAAAATGCTAAACTATCCAAGTACTTTTGGATCAAAATCACAGGAAAATGATTTTATCATGTAAATATTGATACAGTTGTCACAGAGTAACCTTTAGCCATAAAACCATAGCTGCTGCAATCTATTGTTCACGTCAACAGATCCAAAACATTCCAGAAAAACGTATTGCTTTATACACTAACTGATCAGACAACCAGATGACATGTGACAGGGTTGCTGTGTGTTGTAGATTCCACACCCAGTGACAATTCGCTCTCCCCTCTGATGGATGACACCAAAGTGGATGATGACATTATTTTCACATCACCCAATAAGACGCGAACTACTGAGGATTTGTTTGCTATGATACACAGGTATTGTAAATAAAACACTGACTGAATATTATATTTGTATATTGTATGTGTAAGTCTTTCTGCCTGCCTCTCTATCTGCTGTCTTTTTCTCAACTATGCACCATGACTTCTACATTCAGATCCAAGAGGAAGGTCCTGGGCCGTAAAGACTCTGGAGACTTGAATGTGAAGTCTCGCCTGTGCCCTCCAGCACCAGTGACCCCTGGTATTGTCCCCACCAACATCATTCCACCAGCCCCTCCTCTGAACATCCCAGCCACTCTGAGTGTCCCCTTGGGGTCACAGCGTGCCCCTGTGCCCATCTACCGCAGCGCCAAGAAATCCAGCACGTCAAATGAGGAGTTCAAACTCCTACTGCTCAAGAAAGGCAGCCGCTCTGACTCCAGCTACCGCATGTCAGCGACAGAGATCCTCAAAAGCCCCATCACCCCCAAGGCCCCCGGTGATCCTCTCCAGGAGGGACCCCTTAAGCAAGCTGAGGAGCCCCCATCTCTGCTCCAGGAGCCCCCGATTTCGGGCTTGGATCCGATCCAGAGCCCAAGTCTCTTTCCCAGGGCCAACTCTGAGAGCTTCACTCCCAAAACTCTGCCCATGTCCGCTGCATCCAGACAGGGCCGTTCCAGGATCCCTCCAGTGGCCAACAGCAGTCGCTACAGCACACGTAGCCGCCTCTACACAGCCCCCATGCAAGCCATCTCCGAAGGGGAGACGGAGAACTCTGACGGGAGCCCCCATGATGACAGATCATCCTAAAGACCGCCTAACCACACACATCCTCTATGCTTAACTCTATCTTAATTCAAATGATCCTTAGCTATTTCTACCTTTATAATCTTGGATAGTAGTTACACGAGGGCGGATATCTTATTGTTCATCAGAGGCTGAGATAAAGAAGATTAGGACTATGGCCTATGTTTACCCAGTGTTTGGATCCAATCTTTCACATAGGGAATTGAGTTTTTTGTGATATCCTAAATCAAATTTGGGATAACTCTGAAAACTTTGAAAAATATAATACTTATCTACTGTATGTTGAAAAGAATAGTTCTCTGTTAGTTAAGAGAGCAAAACTAAAGACCTATTTTGATTGAACTGACTTTTTTTTATATATCTCCCAAATGTTTGGTAAATTATGACGAGAAAAGAAACTTTGGGGAGTATGAATACCCTGCGTATGCTATAGGGGCAAACGGAGCATCACTGATATTTCTACTTCTTGTGCTCTGAATGGTGTGTGTGTGTGTGTGTGTGTGTGTGTGTGTGTGTGTGTGTGTGTGTGTGTGTGTGTGTGTGTGTGTGTGTGTGTGTGTGTGTGTGTGTGTGCACACGCTCGTGCGCACGCAGATAAATGTGTTTCCACAAGGAAGTGCTTTGCTATGAAAAAGTTATTCTCTCAACTTTTGGTGCCCAAAGCAGTGGTCAGACTCCTCAGAGTCCACACTCCATATTCCTTCAAAAACAACAAAGGAGTGTTTGTTACTGGATGTTGTGGCCATGCAGGGCAGTCTCTTAGAAGAAACACCAACCTATCTATTATATCTCCATCTGCATACCTGCATTGATTTGGAGAATATATTACACAGAATCAATCATGTATTTCATCGCATAAATTTAAACCCAAAAAAAAGAGAAGAGTAGTAACATGATGCATGTATTTTTGTAAAACAGCACCTGGGAAACATAATGATTAAGTCTTAACATGTTGCATGATCCATTGTGGAAACATCCCCCTGGACCCCAATTTCACTTAGCATTTTAATGGGATTCTTTTCAGATTTAGAGGGGGAAAAAAATCTTTCACTGTGAAAGGTTTAGGTGACATTTGTACCAGATTGTCGGTTATCTTAATCAGTTTGATGATGTGATCTAAGAGAGTGACGAGCTAGGGCATGGGCTTGTTTCCAGATGGGGCCCACCTGATGACGACAGGTTAATTTTGGACAATCGCACAGTGGCCTTTCTCTATTAGAGGTGGTGGTGAGCAGAGAAATTAGTAGTCCCCACACAGACCTAGACTATGTCCCAACAGATCTCAATTATATCCGTCTTTAAACCTATCCTTGACGTAAGACACCAGTCTATTACAATTAGATTGGTCAGAGTTATTCCAAATGTTTACTGAGCGAAGACAGGAAATGCTTTAGAGGCTCCTCAACTGATATGACTGGAGATTGATTTGGACAAGTCTCCAAAAACAAACTTCTCTTTTGCACTTGACTATGATTCTTCAAGAATATTCCTTGAAAAGAACAAATATATCTTCTAATGAAATTGCATATGTATTATATTTGTACTGAATATAAAGTCATATCTATATAAAGTGACAAGCAGAAATTTTATAGGGAAACAACTCGAGTGTAGCAAAGACGAGTGTGTCTCAGTGACGTGACATGTGAATCTCGACACCAATCTACACTGTTCTCCTCTCCTCGTGGCCTCGCCTTCATTTTGCACTGACCCAGTAGCATCAGACAGGTGACAGCTCATTGCAATGGCTGGTGTTCACCCTTTACTTTTAACCTCATATACCTTCATAGGACGGGACCTGAAAGAGGAGAGAGCAGAAGAGAAAAGGAATGGGTACCACGGATATTCAGATGCATCAAATGCAGTGGCCTCTTGGGGTCAGCTGTGATGTCTCATATTCAAACACGGGATGGGGGGGGGGTACATTTTGCTTGGTGAGATTGTTCATCCTTCTAATAAGTGTCATGCATGTAGAATATCCTTTTTTTTAACAATGCAAATTGTTATCAATAGAAACTTCTACATCCATTTGCCTAGCAACGCAACCAGACCACATACATTTTAATATACAGATACTGTACTTTAATGGAAACCATTCACTGTATTCTATGAATACCTCAGCAAGCATATTACTGATTAATTGTAAATGTGATGTACAGACAGACAGACAGACAGACAGACAGACAGATAGATAGATAGATAGATAGATAGATAGATAGATAGATAGATAGATAGATAGATAGATAGATAGATAGATAGATAGATAGATAGATAGATAGATAGATAATCAAACAACACAACTGATACTCAGCGAATCTGGCTTGCAGAACTGACACTGTGCACGATGGGAAGAATAAAAAGCTGTGAATTGATTATTAGAATTTTACATTCATCACAACCATGTTGCTGAAGCGCACTCGTTCCTGTTCATCGTTTTATTTGTCGTATTTTGTATCGCATGCAATAAGTAAACAAAAAAAAGAAAAAATAAGAAAAGAAAACGATGCCACCATAATCATTATTTTTATCTGAGGGATGTCTCTGTACCACAAGAAAAGAAAATTGTATTTTCGGTTCAAATGTCAAGTTCAGTAGTGTGTTCTTTAAATGTACAAACTGTCTGGCTAATTCTGTTCTGTATAGTCGTGATCACAAACAGGGGTTTATCTTGTACTGTATACCTACTCACTGGACAATCATGTGGAGAGTTTAGGAGCCCGTGTAAAGAAAATGGTGTTGAATCTGTTGGGAACAAGCATCTTAAACCCTGCGTGCCAGGTTTAAGACTTGCTGGAGCTTTGGATGTGTGAGTGAGAGAAATATTTTCCATGAGAAACTGATGATTGACTTTTAAAGTACATATCTGTAACAAATCTCTTTTTAATCTCGATGGGATCAATTGTATGGATAAAATGTACAAAATAAAAGATAAATGATGCAAAAAAAAAAAAAAGTCCATTCAAGAGCCAAACAGTATTTAGAGCTTGTGGGGTTGAGTTATTTTTTTTTAAATCCCACAAAACATCTACAATGACAGAAAATGAATCATAGGAAACGTCCTATCCGTAGGATTGATAGTGAGAAATTACACCATGTGACTCTGTGAATTACCTCTGAGAATTTGTTTAGTGTGACTTTTCCTTACTGTACCAGGCATTGTTGCTGTGCGGTTATTTCAAGACTGTTTCCTTTATTTCAAGACAGTGGATAGATCGGATAGAAACGGCGAGGTTGCAATGTCAACTTCAGTTCAGTACCTTTTTTCTTTCTTCTAAAACCTCAGTCCTCAGCAGCTAGTTGGGAGCTCACCGAACTAAGGAGCTGCATATGTACATGGGTTCTTAGTCCCAACCTGACACCCAATGTCTGCACACAACTTCACCCTATAGTGAGTGCAGCGTCAGAAAAAACAAAGTATTTGTTTTCTTTTTTTTTTCTCCAAAGGTGTACAGTATGGAATAACACTAAACAGACTTTAAAATATATGAAGAAGAGGAGAAAAAAAACCCAAAACATTAAGACACAGTCTGTCTATTTAAGAAAAGCTCCATGTTTAAAACTAGCTGGAACTTAACAGATTTGAATCACTTTTGTATTTTTGTATAAATCTGTAAATACATTTTTAAAGAAGAAAAACAATGTTGCAAATTCTTTCTTTTGTAAAAAAGGGAGAGAGCGTGAGAGAGAGAGATAGAGAGAAACAACGTTTTTCAAAGTTTACATGATTAATTCCAAGCCTTTGTATATTTTTGAGCTGTGCAACACCTGCAGTCTTGTATTTATTTTTTTGGGGGTACGACATTGTGAAGATTCCGTTATTCTATATCTTATTCATTTTAACAGCTCATCAGGCTGCTTAGTAACTGTGCATAGATAAAGCCAATAAATGTGATTGCGTTGAAATAAAATGCACTATGCTGTCTGATCATTTCAACTCGATGAACACTAAGGTAATGAAATAATCTCACCACTAGGTGGTGGTGTTTCAGAAACTGTCAACCATCTGCAGCGTGACTTACAAAACAGAGGTCAGGTTTTCTTCAAACTGCCAAACATCACCAACCAGCTAACTCTTTTCTTCTATTCTTCTATAATTCCCTGGCCCAATGGTCTTGTATTTATTGTTAAGTAGGACTGCAATCAGTGGATACTTTGAACATCCAGTAATTTTTTTTTTATTTGTAAAAGACTATTACGGTATTCTTTATACCTTTATCCGTAACTGTTCAGTTCTCTCAAAAACTGTGAGCTCATTAATATTCAGGCATTGACCTTTGAGTGACAAGCACAAACAAGCGTACAAGGGTTGGCAGTGATGGTGGGCGGGGTTTTGTAGTTTGATCTGACTGGCTGTGACGTCATGAGTATCAGACGAAGAAAAAAAGATCTGAGGGAAGCCGGACGTACAAAATGTAGGACAATTAAAGTAACGGGTGACGTTTGACATTTTCATTGTTTCTGGTTCGGTGACTAAACAAAAAATGGATCCTGCACTAATGCAGCATTTTTTGTCAAGGCATTAGTTTGGATTTCCTGAAACCTCAGTTCACCAATATAAGTATTAGGCTATGAAAACTAGGCTGGTTTATGATTAATGTTCTAGTAAATTCCTCCATCATTGGGGCAATATTATATGGGACAATATTTCTCAGTCGCTTATATTCTCTTTCAGTTTCAGTTTGCCTGTGTCCTACTTTCTTCCCCTATCAACTGAAATACGAACCGGGCGACATGGAGTCTGAGGATGCTCAGTTTAAGTATAGAAGAAGACATTTTAAAAAAAGCAGTGTGGTGTTGGCTGTGTTCCCCTAATGACCGGCCGGCTGGTTACATCTACATGCCACCTAAAAAACAAAAGGGCTGCAAGCTGCCTTGGTGCTTGCTTCTCAAACACTGAGACCGATGTAAACAAATGTTTATTCGTGTGATACATATCAAACATATTTAACAAACAATCTGTCTTGAACTTACAGTAAAAAGTCTCATATACACACACACACACACACACACACACACACACACACACACACACACACACACACACACACACACACACACACACACACACACACACACACACACAATATGCTGTGATGCTGCGGTAAAGGAAATATACATAGCTGATTATTGTGCAGTCACCCTACAGTAATGACAACAAAATGCCTCTAATGGTAAACATTTTCTAAACAACACAGCCTACTAAAACCTGAGTTTCACATTAAAGCAAGACAATTTCAAGTTTCAACCTCTTACCAACTAAAAAGCAATGGTGTGAAAAATGCAACTACAAACAAAATGATTTGGTTTAAAATGGTTCTGAAATGTTCAGAAATTGAGAGATCTGCCATTGAAAACAGATAAATACTTCAAGACTAGAACATGTATATAATCATTTTGGAAACATCATCCTGTAGGTAGTTTCTTGATGGTGCACGCAAAACTATTTCAGGCAGGAAAACCTAAGATTACACTTACACTTGATACAGCTTGGTACGCTTTGTCATAGTACAAAATGATATAAAAAAACAACCTTTTGGCTTGATTATGTACAAAAGAATTCCTTCATTATCTTTTAGAAGCACTTTAACTTTCTGTACTGAGTTGTAACTTGACAACTTGATGGCCTCACTTTTAATTTCAGCACAAACACTTGCAGTGTTCCAGTCATAGTGTGTATATATGTGTGCTTGATATCAAGACTGGTAAAGGATAATACAATCATATTACAATCATATAGCCAAGTAATGTGCTCCACTGAAACCCTTAATCTTGAATGTCTTGCAGAAGTAGGAACATGGATAAAGAGGAGTCTTTATTTGAGTTTTTAAACCTGTCTTTGACAGCTACAGCATTTGCCTCAGGATTAGGACAGATTAAATTTTGGTTCCAAACTCTGATCACCATCCTTTCAAAAACCTCCTCTTCTATTATGTAAATTGTTTTTACTAAATGATCTGATACTCTTGCCAACAAATAGATATGTATAAGAGTAGAACCAACTTTTTTTTAAAATATAGATTGATGAACATCAGTCCCTATATGGCTATCTTATATATAGCGTTTTTTTTTCTTTTTCCGGAAACCATCAATGGTGTCGATAAAAGTGCTCAACAAATGAGGAGCGGCGCTTTCTTATATATATGAGACATGGAATGAGACCCTTGAAAGCATTATTTTCCTTTGTGAATGAGGCATGCAAATCAATCTGTACACATCAGCAATGAGGCCCATATGACTTCATACATTCACCCGTTTGTATAAATCCGATTCCAACAACAGCCTGTTAAGAGAACCAGTAAAAAAGGTTGCGTTATTGCATTTTAAAAACGATGCAGCAAATTGTCCACTGCCAATACCTGAACCAACCCTTCCAATCTGGAGCGATACGCATCTGTCGTGAAATTCTCTGATGGTGGGGTACCCTAGCCACTGATACCAGCACTTGAACAGCCAGGTTGGATGAGCTGCAATCCCCCACAGTGTGTTTGTGTGCATGTGTGTGTTGAATGGGGGTGGGTTGGCAATGTATGGTCATCCCCTATTGTTTAGTCTGTTTCAACTTTTCAATATGGTGACATAGTTTGAGCGCTGGGCCCAGCTTCAATCCCATGTACTTCATGATGACATCACTCCGCAGCAGCATCAGAGCCTTGCCATCAATCTCCTGCAGAGAGAGGAGCATGCACTGTTAGCAGGGGGTTGGATTTTAAACACAGCCTCTCAGAGTGGCTGGATCAAAACGCTGATGGCTTGATTAAAGCTTTGTTCAGTGGAAATTCCAGGGCTACTTTGCAACAAGGAGCTATGTTGGTGAGGAGCAGTTTTGGTGACTGTAATGTGGCACAGGAATTACACATCTAAACCATGGATTTGTACTCTGGTGACCGTGGTTACAGATGGGAGGAAATGTGCAGTTCAGTTCGGTCGGATCTTTGCAATCACACCAAAAGCAATGGTGAATATGCAACAAATAAAGACACTCACATGTTTCCTGAACAGTTCGACGTGTGGGCCAAGGGTTTGTGGATCAGCCCCTTGCACAAATCGTATGACATCATCAACTGACCAGGAAGAGGCGACATGGCCTGAACCTTCTCTGTCCTGTGTCACATGATCTGGGCCTGTTGTTGAGCTCGCGGCTGTGGATCATGAGTTGGAGTGGGGGGATTAGGGGTGTGGGGATAGACAGAGGAGCGGGCGAGGGGTATTTACAAGGCACATATAACTATCATTAACCCTGTTGTTTGTGTGTTTGTAAATTTGTAGGTGATACTAGACCACAAAATCTGCTGAAAACCTCACATAACATATGCGTGAGAAAAATTGGCAAGGAGCATTGCAGTCATGAGAAAAGCAAGACATATTCTGAATCATAAATCATTGCACACTCTGTACTGTTCATTTATTTTACCATATCTGATCTACTGTGTGGAGGTATGAGGTAACACCTACAAAACCAACATACAACCATTATGTATACTGCAAAAAAGAGCCATAAGGATAGTTAATAATGTAGGATATCGTGAACACACTAACAAGCTATTTTTAAAGTCAAGTTCTTGAAGTTCAGGGATTTAGTAGAATTTCACACAGCACAAATAATGTTCAAAGCAAGAAACATCTACTACTGAGCAATGTACAAAAAATATTCTCGGATAGAGAAAGGGAATATAATTTGAGAGGGAAATTAAACTTCCAAGAAATTATTTATGTGTTTGTATAACTTTGAAGAGCATGGGCATTTCAATCTGTGGGGTAAAATTGTGGAACAGTCCGAGCATGGAACTCAAACAAAGTACAAACATTACACAGTTCAAGAAGAAGTACAAAGGACTGATTTTCAAGAGCTATAGAGACGATGAAGAGTTGTGTTAACTGTCTTAAGTTTTATTTATCTCTAAACATTTCTTATAATTTTTTTTAAATTTTCCTTTAAATGACACGGAGTGGATATCTGGGATCTATATATATATGTATATATGTATATGTGTGTGTGTGTGTGTGTGTATATATATATATATATATATATATATATATATATAACTTTGTTTAAAGAACTATTCAACGGTAGGGAAAGTGCTCAACAAATAAGGAGCAAAATAATCCACTGATTCAAGTAAATTCTTCATGAGACAGTACAAGCATGTTTCCTGCCATAAGCAATCATCAGCTGTCAATAATTAAGCAATCATCAGCTGTCAATAATTATTGACATAATTATTGACAGCTGATGATTGCTTATGGCAGGAAACATGCTTGTACTGTCTCATAAAGAATTTACTTGAATCAGTGGATTATATATAGATTTTTTTGTCATATATTTTTGTCATAATTTTTTCCTTTTTGTAATGTATAGTAGCTAATTAATTTAAGAGTAGGTGAGAAGGGGTAGGAAAAAATAAGTGTATACTTCCTCCTACTCCTTTTCGAACATGTAACAAATAATCTGATGCATACGGAGATTTGTTTGCTGAGTTTGCTGAGTGGATTTGTCTATCACTTCAGATTATTGGCAATGGATTATCTGTATGTTATATCCTGCTTGTTTACATATTTGAAATAAATCATCATTCATTCATTCATTTGTGTCTGTGTATACTTCTGGGTTTGCCATAAGTAAATACCTACCCTCCACTCGTCGGTGTGTGCGTATTGAGCGCATTTCTGATGGGTTGGGGTTGACTGCTCGTGCAGTTGGGAATGTGCGTGTGTGTCCCGAGTAATATGGCCGCTCTGTCTGTGACACACGGGAGTCTGATGTGGTACGTAGGGAGCGGGCACTGTGGATCTGGTCAGTTTTGGAGTCCTCATTGGAAAGGCCATTCTCACCATGGGGCAGTGGTTCTGCTTGAGGAAACGGAGAGTAAGACAGAAGGACTAATAACTGCACAGAAAACCAATGAAAAAATACTGTACTGCACTGGAATGCCATACACATTCTTCATCTGATTCACGGGAGAGATGAGCAATGAACAGGTATTGGTGATATATCTGAATAGACATTTATATAACAGGAAACATAGTCTTATTTCAAGAAGCACTGTAGAGGGATAAAACTTGTGTCGATGGGGCATCCGGGTAGTGGGGCAGTCTATTCCGTTGCCTACTAGCACGGGGCTCTCCGGCTTGGTCGGGCGTTCCTACAGACAGAATCAGCCGTGTCCTGGTTGCTGCACTAGCACCTCCTCTGGTTGGTCGGGGCGCCTGTTCAGGGGGGAGGGGGAACTGGGGGGAATAGCATGATCCTCCCCTGTGCTACATCCCCCTGGTGAAACTCCTCACTGTCAGGTGAGAAGAAGCAGCTGGCAACTCCACATGTATCGGAGCAGGCATGTGGTCATCTGCAGCCCTTCCCGGATCAGCAGAGCGGGTGGAGCAGAGACCGGGATGGCCCGGAAGCGTGGGGTAATCGGCCGGATACAATTGGGGAGAAAAACGGGGGGGGCCTTGTGTCGATGAATCTACTACTACTTTCGGCTGCTCCCATTAGGGGTCGCCACAGCGGATCATCCATTTCCATTTCTTCCTGTCTTCTGCATCTTCCTCTGTCATACCAGCCACCTGCATGTCTTCCCTCACCACATCCATAAACCTCCTCTTTGGCCTTCCTCTTTTCCTCTTCCCTGGCAGCTCCGTGTTGATGAATATCGAGTTAATATCTGATCATACTGGCCAGCTTGTATTTTGGATTTCCTCATTGGGAATCAGTTAATAATAATGCATGTTTTGATAAAAAAGCTCTGTGTAGAATATTTTAGGCATACCCACAGTGCATTCCTACATGCACACCAGCACATCCAAAACACACACACACACACACACACACACACACACACACACACACACGCCACACACACAGGCACGCACACACAGAAACGTAAAATGACTTCTGTCAGTTCAATCTTTAGGGATGGGTGAGGGCAGGTTATTGATATGGTTAATACACTCTAATGCATCTCACACAGTCCTCAATGTCTAGCCTAATTCCAAAAACCTCCGAGTCAATCTCGGAGGACATTTGCCCTTAGGTAATGCTTCTCATGCATGTCCATTCACTTTACCCACCTGTCTTGGTCCTCTCATAGAGATGTGTATTACTGTATGGACTGAATGGCTGGGAGCTGAACAAGCTGTCACTCTGGAGATGCTGGCACATCGTCTCTAAGAACCGAAGCACAGAGGAGGCACTGGAGGCAGAGGGCAGCTTCATGTAACGGATACCATGTTCTGACCGCACTAGAAGTTACAGATAAACAGCTGGTGAGTCTATATATACACACAAAAACACATAGCATGCAAACATAAAGCTAAAGAGAAACAGCAGATGGTTTAGGGTTAGCTCCCACCCTTAACAAGCCTAAACCCAGCAATTTTGTCCCAATGGCACATCCACAACCCCCCACCCCTAGCCAAGCTTCACAAATCCCCAAATCTGCCACTCTTCCCCTAAATCTATCCCCCATTATTTAACCCCCACCCATCCATTCCTTGCCAGCCTAGCTAGCAAGAGCCCCCCCCAAAAAAAACACACACACACACATGGCAGACCCCCCAGGGAGAGCCAATCCCAGCATCCCAAACCAGGTTAGACGCACATGTCACTTCTCATTACAGACACACTGCTCACATAAGCTGTTGCCGGAAGCACTGTCTTTTATTCATTTTCTCTTTCTTTTATTTGCAAACACACATCCACACCCACACCCGCATACACTCGCGCATATATATGTGCATTTAGCGAAGTCACATGCATGCTCTGTGAGTGTGCACCTAAACCAATTTCACCTGCCCGATTGCCTATCCAGGCCAGCCCTTTCCATTTGGCACAGGGAATACATTAGAATATATTTTCAACTGCCTTTGGAGGTACGCTGGCTGCCGATGTAGTCTGCCAGCCACATTGGACATAACCAATTGCTCCAAGGCTGGCTAATGATGGATGGGCCTGGCATTTGTGGATGCCCATAACTCACCTACAGCCTTGCTTAATCACCTTGGTTAATTATCTTACAGTTCAGAAAGACACCTATCACCCCATAATCCCTTGGTTAGTTGCAAATTAGATATCGATATATTTTCATAGGCTTGGAAAATGCTGATACTTTATTTTCGATCAAGTTAAACATTCTTATTTTTTTAAATTTTACATTTTTATAAACAAATATCCCAAGTAAACAATATGTGTGAACAATACTCAACTGTCAATAACAATACTCAGCTATAGCATGCATTTATGTAGCACTTTACGACTTTACAGAGCACCCGAAACTGACACTTTACAGTTAACGCCTCACATTTACCCATTCACACAATGCATTCCCACATACCGACAACAGAGGCTGCCATACAAGGAAGGATTCAGCGTCTTGCTCAAGGACACTTCAACACAAGGTGAGGAAGCCGGGATCTACCGCTCTACCTTCTGAGCCACTGCTGCCCTCAGTTAACTTGACCTTGTACTTCAACATATGATTACACTGCTTTTAGGTGGAGTAATCTGTGGTAGTACTTCCATTTACCTCTAATGACCTCTCCCCCTGTGTGGCCCTGGCTCTGTAGGAAAGGCAGGAGCACTGAGGGCTGGTAGGTGCAGTCCACACAAGCCTGGACAGACTGCTGGAGCACGGCATTGACCGGTGCTGGGCCGAAGTGGTCTGGGAGCTGCTGCACTAGTTTACGATCCAGATGAGGGCCATACTCACCGTGCTTGTTCACATAGACGCAAACTGAGATAATCAAAAAGAGGGTGAGAATGAACAAAGGGCATTATTATGGTTTTACATTTAAAACAATAAACTGATCGACTAAGAGTTAATCAATTTACTGGTACATACAGATAGACAGACAGACTGACTTTACCTGTGCAAACTACGTTTGGGCCATTGCTGTGGTTATTGTCTGCTGTGGTATGGCTGAAGCTCAGCCTGGTCTCCGGGGGAGAGGTTGTAACTGATGATGTACCCAAGGATTGTGTCATCCGCGGTTTCCTCTGAAACATAAAGCATTTGAATCCATATTAAATTTCAATTAAATTCCTATAAAGCCAATTGTGTCAATGCAGTTATATTATGCATGAAAGTCGACCGCAGCATGTCCATTAGACATTCAACATCCCACCTCAGACCTCAGCTCCTTTATGTTAAATAATATTCACAAGGACACAATATTCACAATATTCACAAGGACATTGCAAAGGCAGGGACAATGAGCCACAGCATAAAATATTTCAACACTCTTGTGGAATTTCACCTTGCTTCCAGGTTTGGGCCCTCTCTTCTTGTGTGGTCTGGGGGCCAGTTGGGCCCCAGAGCTGATTCGGGCAGGACTCTGTGATGCCCCATTTACTGCTGCTGCTGCTGCAGCCTCAGCCGCAGCTTTCAATAAGGCAATGGTCTGCGATTTGGGCCGACGACCCCGGACTCCTTTGCGTACGGGGAGCGGGGGCAAAGGGTTGGGGAGGCGGTATGAGGTCTGCATGGAGGAGGAGGTGGAAGAGGAGCGTCGCGTGGGAAGTGAGGTCGATGAGGAGGAGATGGGGGCAAGGAGTGCACCAGGGAGTGTAACTAGGGAACAGAATATGAGTGAGAGAATATGAAGCACAATAAATTAACAAAAGACATGACATTGTTACCCTGTCTGCAATCCATATTTGAAATCTTTATAATGACAGCACTCAAGATCAGAGGCATATTAGAATGACAGCTTGCATTTAAGTGCAGACTATCATCCATGTGGTGCAGAAGAATAGATGAACACTGCAAAAGAACAGTTCAAATCTATTCTGAGATTGACATGTTCTTTGTGTTTAGCCACTCCCCAAATTGTCTTAAGGGTTAAAAGTCACAAGCCCCTGGAGATCAGCCTGGTAAGCTCCTCCTCGGTCTTTATTCAGTTTACTGCTCATGACCGCACTGTGCTCCTATAATGCAAAAACATATACCATGATTCTAGAAATATCTCAACTGAAGAGCCCCTTGCTTGTGTTGTGGTGTTATAAACTGATGGTCTGATGCATACAAAATACTCTTTCCCTCTCATTTCTCCAATCTGGAACTGAAAAGCCTTGCACAGCAAAGAAATGTTTGCCTTTCAGAAATGGCAAACTTCCCAGCCAATGGAGGAGTTAAGAGTTTTAGAGAAAAGGCATTGTTAGGAACTAATACAAAGGCAGGGGGAACCACTATCCTATTTCTGTCTTCATTTGCCTGGGCTCTTTGATATAATCACATAATCATTGTGGTGCATGTGTGTATTGTGTGCACACTTGCTAGCGAGAGAGAGAGAGCGCGAGAGAGAGCGCGAGAGAGAGAGAGAAAGAGAGAGAGAGAGAGAGAGCGAGAGAGAGAGTGAGAGTGAGAGAGAGACAGGGAAAGATAACCATCTCCAATTTCAATACTCTATTGCTTGGTTAGAGCCAGAGCCTGAGTGCATTTGGAAGCTCTCAAGGGGCCTAGGCTTTCATTACAGCCTCCTTGACCAGGGTGATATGGAAAGACTATGGGAGGCTTACGGTGCTCTCTAAGGGCTAGCCAGGGCACCCTGAAAGCTGCTTAATTGGGAAATGAGTCAAAATGGGAGCAAAGCAGAATAGTGTTTTGTTTAGAAGGGTGGAAGGCTCATTCCCTCACCAGGATGGTCACACAATGTGAGTTCACAGAACAGCAATACTGACATTAATATACACACGCATATGTCACAAATTCATTTATTCTGAGCTGGAAAAAGTAAGCCCTACAAAGGCAGATTAACATATGTAGAAATATGTTGAGCTCTGATCAAAAGGTATCAGCACACATCAGCAGAGCAACATGGTCCAAACCAGTTTCGCTGAAGATAAATGGTGAACTACACAGCAATATTAAAGCGACTGAGTAATGCTACATTCTAGCATCTATCAGTACAGGATCCCATTTGTTAATTACCAAAAAAAAAAAAAATCAAACAAAGGAACAAATTTATCTGAATGCTTTATGACCCAACCTGGAAAAAAGATTTACAAAAAACAAAGAGGGGGCAAAGGTTATTCTTTGAAAATGAAATAAATTGCTATCAGTTTGGGATCTCCTGACACTGGCAATAAAAAAAAGTCACATTTGTTATATTTAGTCACATTCAGCAATTACTCACATTCACCAAAACTATTCCTTTGCGAGGCATCCCTTGAATATGTTGCATGTGTGTAACAAACAGGCATATGGTACTGATCATGACTGTGTAATTTCAACGCGACCCAGTGACCTCTGTAAGCCAGGGCCCGTGGGGGGGGGGGTATGTGCATGTGGTTGTGTGTATTTGTGTGTCTGCGCGCATGCGTGTATGCATGAGAATGGCTTGGGTGCGAAGTGTGTCTGCTGTTTGGGAGTTGCAGGGGATGGGAAGGGGCTCAGGCAGAGTTCCCCCCTCATCTAATTACACCCCTTAACCCAAACCACCCTCACATGCCAAGCACCCTCACCACAAACACCCCATATCCAGACCTATATACATATGGTTTTGAGGAGTAAGGCCAAGCCTTTAAGTGAATCTGAAGCACATGGTCAGATAGCGTATGCTACTATGCAATCCCTATAGACACAGGTGTGTCTGTGGTGGCAGAAGAACAAACTGACTGAACCAACGCAATGCATTCAAAATGTGCTGCTGCACCGAATATGCAAGACAGCAAATTTGCTGCAAACCTCCACTTATGAGAATACTACCATAACCTGCGTGGCGTTGAACTGCTGTCGTAGCTTCATGTAGGTACACGCCTTGTTAATACTGAAAGTCTTAATATTCATTGACAATTTTAGCCAGATTTTTAGCAAAGCCATTCCTACAGCGTTACACTGGAGGATAAAAAATATACTGCAGAAATTGAGTGTACAAGATTTAACTTGAATAAAGTGTTTATTCTCAATTCATGAATTTGCAAATATGAGACATGCAAAAATGAGATTAAGTTGTCTGGTCAATGGGATGTTCAACACTGACTTTATCAAAGAGGAGGAAATAGGGAAAACAATAGATTTAATCAGGTAGACCCAGCTAGCTGACAAGGTACTGTTTTTACTAGTGAGAAGATATACAAAGTCAGACAAAAACTGGATTAATCTTTCCGTTCACTCTTTTCTGGAGCTTGACTCGAGAACACACAACTAAGAGTAGTTGTGGTTGCAGCAAACTTAATTCACACCAAGACATAATATAACAAAGAC
>NC_079214.1:27244223-27331723 GCF_029633865.1 Lampris incognitus | reverse complement strand
TCCAAATTAGAAGAAGTAATTACGGTCCTCTCAATGGGGAAGGGACAACCAGTTAACACGTTAGTTGGAGACCCTTCATTAACTAGTCATCTTGCAGACCCCAATAACCCTCGGATAACTAGCTCCCTAAAGAATGAAATAATTAAAAAGAACCAACTGAAGGGCAGGACTGAAATGTTAAAATGGTTTGCCTATGACACGAACTTCATGCCCAGTAAATATGACACAAGGTTAGACATTGGACTGGAAATGGTCTTACTGGGTATTGCGCACTCTTAAATCAAGGTATGGTTTTGAGCTTTCAGGACCTTAAGGAAAACTTTAATCTGCAGAATCAGGATCACTTTAGGAATTTACAAAGTAGAGATTTTGTTGGCAAGGAATTTCCAAAAGCAACACCACAATGGGAAAATAAATCCTGGATATCTTTCAAAATGCCTATAAAGATGCTATTCACCAAAAACTAATGTCTAAATTAAATCTGCTCTTCACAATTTAAAAAGAGACCATACTCAGAATATTAAACAAGATGGGGAGCAGAGGGTAATTTTGCAATAACACTGGAAGAATGGGATAGGATCTGCAGACACCAATCGTTAATGACAAGCATTCTTGTGTACTCCAGTGCAAAAGACTAACTACTCTAATCAGACTGCCTGCTGGAGGTCCTGTGGAAGCACAGTGGCAAACCACTTTCACATTTTCTGGAATTGTCCCTCTGCGGCTCCTTTTGGAGAAGTATTCACGGTGTCCTGGAGAGTCTTTAAGATGAAAATCCATTTTAATTTTAAAATCATGTGATCTAGAAGAGTTTCCCTGCGCAAAGTGAGATACTTGTTGAGGGTGCCGTTAGTGGCATGCAAAAAGACTTTGACCAGAAAATAGCTTAAGATATACGTAACTGGATCAATATAGTCTACAATAAATCTTCGGCAGTCCATCGAAAATGATGATTACTGTGATGCAGTTTAAGCTTGGCAAGCATGCCTGTGGGCCATCAGGCCCACATTTGAGCGACAATATTGTCCACATTTGTCAAAGACAAATGTTGTTTGAGTTGGTCTGTTATAAGCTGTCCTCACAAGTGCTTTTCCCATCAAGCTCGCCTCACATCACGCCTTGCACAGTAGTTAAGACAGCCGGTGTCGTGCCCCCACCGAACAGTATCTCTGGACCTCAGAACCCATTCCTAAATGATACACCGTAGTGCAACGGGCTCAGTAGATAAAGAGGTTGCCCCGCAGTGACAGCTTACTTGTCAAGTGATGCCATCCATTGACCAACAGAGTGGTTCTTCTGCATGCCATCTGATGTTTGTGCCATTGGTCCGATAGGGCTCATGATCCTATTGGGCTCTTCTGCCGCAAATGCCATCGACCGCCCTGCTGCCAGCACCTTCTTGGATTCAAATTTGGAGTTACCTTCCCCTAGCCTTTGCCTAAAGAGGCAAATCTACAAGCCAGTAGAAACAATAATTTATAGTATATACACAATGGAGAGAATTACCTTTAAACTAAGTCGAATTGATGTCGTTGATGAAAATTGGTCAAAATGGCTTACCCATGTATCAACTACAAGGACTGATTTTATATAGCTGTAATATATTATGTTCAGGGCATAGCTTCCAGTTTAAAATAAGTTTTTTCTCTTCCAACGGCAGAATCATTATGGGTTGATATGAATATATACGTACATGGATATGCATGTGTGTGTGTGTTGTGTGCGTGCGTGCGCACGCGCGCGTATACACGCACAACTTCGTTAAACGAAACACTGAAAAAAAATTTTTTCTTTTAATGTAGACACCTCCCCCTTCCTCACTGGACATTGTGCACGTGATGTTCATGATGAGGCAGTTAATATGTTATGTTCTTTCCCGTGTAGCTTTATTGACAGCTGATGATTGTTTATGGCATGAAACAGGCTTGTACTGTCCATTAAAGAACTTACTTGAATCACTGGATAACTTTGTTAAAAAAAAGCACTCAACGGTAGGAAAAGTGCTCAACAAATAAGGAGCAAAATAATCCAGTGATTCAAGTAAATTCTTTGAGACAATTACATATCTGTCTCATAAAGTGTTTACTTGAATCACTGGATTTTATAAATATATATTTAAATATTTTTTAAAAAGAAAACAGTAGGGAAAGTGTTCAACAAATAAGGAGCAAAATAATCCAGTGAGTCAAGAAAATACTTAATGAGACAGTACAAGCCTGTTTCATGCCATAAGCAATCATCAGTTGATGAATGCTGATGATTGCTTATGCCATATGATTGCTGATGATTGCTTATGCTTGTATTGTCTCATAAAGACATTGCCATAAGCAATCATCAGCTGATGATTGCTTATGGCAATGTCTGGCATGAAACAGGCTTGTACTGTCTCATAAATAATTTACTTGACTCACTGGATATATATATATATATATATATGTGTGTGTGTGTGTGTGTGTGTGTGTGTATGTATGTATGTATGTATGTATATAGCATTTTTTTCAGGAAACCATCAATGGTGTTGGTAAGAGTGCTCAACAAATGAGGAGGGGAATATTAAGATTATTAAGATAATCTTAATATACTATATATCTTAAGATCTTGATATATATGTTGTCGAGCGGTGGAAAGAACACTGAGGAGCTCCTGAACCCGACTAACACGTCCTCAGTGGAGGAGATAGAGTCTCAGGGGAAGCCCCATCCATATCCCTGGCAGAGGTCTCTGAGGTAGTTAAAAAGCTCCTCAGTGGCAAGGCGCAGGGTGTGGATGAGATTCACCCTGAGATGCTGAAGGCTGTGGACATTCTTGGGCTGTCTTGGTTGACACGCCTCTTCAGCGTTGCATGGAGGTCGGGGACAGTACCTGTGGATTGGCAGACTGGGGTGGTGGTTCCCATATTCAAAAAGGGGGACCGGAGGGTGTGGTCCAATTATTGGGGCATCATATTGCTCAGCCTCACTGGGAAAGTCTACTCTAGGGTGCTCGAAAGGAGGCTTCGACCGATTGTTGAACCTTCGATTCAGGACGAACAGTGCAGATTTCGTCCTGGCCGTGGAACAGCGAACCAACTCTTTACCCTTGTGGAAGTGCTGAGGGGGGCATGGGATTTTGACCAGCCAGTCTACGTGTGTTTTGTGGACTTGGAGAAGGCTTACGACTGTGTAACCCGGGGCAGTTCTGCGGGAGTATGGGGTACCAGGGCAGTTGCTACAAGCCATCTAGTCCTTGTATAACCAAAGTGAGAGCTGTGTCAGCATTCTCGGCACAAAGTCAAACACGTTTTCGGTGGGTGTTGGACTCAGCCAAGGTTGTCCCTTGTCTCCGATTCTGTTTGTGATATTCATGGACAGGATCTCAAGGTGCAGCCAAGGTGAGGAGTGTGTCCGTTTTGGGAACCTCAGAAGTGCATCTCTGCTCTTCGCAGATGATGTGGCTTTTACTGGCTTCATCAGAACGTGACCTCCGGTGTGCACTGGGGCGGTTTGCACCTGAGTGTGAAATGACCAGGATGAGAGTCAGCACCTCCAAGTCTGAGGCCATGGTTCTCTACCGGAAAATGGTGAATTACTTCCACCGGGTTGGGGATGAGTTGTTACCTCAAGTGAAGGAGTTCAAGTATCTCGGGGTCTTGTTCACGAGTGAGGGTAGGATGGAGCAGGAGATTGACAGGCAGATTGGTGCAGCATCAGCTGTAATGCAGACGTTGTACTGGACTGTTGTGGCAAAGAAGGAGCTGAGCCGGAAGGCAAAGCTCTTAATTTACCAGTCAGTCTTCGTTCCAACCCTCACCTATGGTCATGAGCTTTGGGTAGTGACCGAAAGGGTGAGATCGCGGATACAAGCGGCTGAAATAAGTTTCTTCCGTATGGTGTCTTGGCTCAGCCTTAGAGATAGGGTGAGGAGCTCGGACATCCGGAGGGAGCTCGTAGTAGAGCCACTGCTCCTTCGCATCGAAAGGAGCCAGTTGAGATGGTTCGGGCATCTGATTAGGATGCCTCCTGGGTGCCTTCCTTTGGAGTTTTACCGGGCACGGCCAACTAGGAAGAGACCCTGGGATAGACCCAGAACTTGCTGGAGGGACTACATGTCCAATCTGGCCTGGGAACGCCTTAGAATCCCCCAGGAGGAGCTGGAGGGCGTTGCTGAGGAGAGGGACGTTCTGAAGTGCCCTACTTAGCTTGCTGCCACTGCGACCCAACCCCGGAAAAGCGGCTGAAGATGAGATGAGACGAGATCTTTATGTGTGTGTGTGTGTGTGTGTGTGTGTGTGTGTGTGTGTGTGTGTGTATGTATGTATTTATATGTATGTATGTGTGTGTATATATATATATATATATATATATATATATACACGTGTGTGTGTGTGTATGTATGTGTGTGTGTGTGTGTGTGTGTGTGTGTATATATATATATATATATATATATATATATAATGTACATTTTGTTTATTTAAGAGATGGATCCTCCCCTATTGTGTATTGTCATTTTAACCCTTTTTTTCCCTCCTTAAAGTGTGTGTTTTGTGTCCGGTTGGCATATGTGTATCAGTTTTGGTTATCTGTGTTCTTTAAAAGAAAGCCTAATAAAAAAAGAGGAAAAAAATAAAAGTTCTATAATGACACTTACCCAGAATCAAAAATGGCTGATTTTCAGCCCAAACTGGCCTTAATGGTTATGTTAGCTCTAACAAGGATGGGGCCTGCATGGCCACAGTTTGTTGGCCTTTGCTCATGGCTGACTAAATGCTATTTCAGTCTGCAGGAAATCGTTTTTATTAGTGATTTAAATTCGCTCTGTGTCTCAGTCTCCCTCTTCCTAAGGTGACTGTATCTTCATTTGATGACATTAACATGAGCTATCCAGCCATGTATATGCAGCAGTAGAGAGATAAAGGAGATTGACCACACAATTTCACTAACTATGCAGTAAGACAAGCCGAATCCTTGTCAACCAGCTGAAATATGTTTGAGCAGCAAAACACTTATGAATTGAATAGTTCACATTCACAGGTTTTGGGTGAATATCCAGCCTTACCATTTAATCTGTGATGAAATGGTGCAGCAGCATACAGCGCTCCTATTGGAGACACCTGTCATCATTTAGTAAGTGGGCTTTTTGCTCACTTTTGCAGTTATTTTTCTTGGTTGTTGGAGCAGCATCTAAACCTGGTCTACCGCCACTGAAAGAGAAAATTTGCGATTTTTCACTTGGCTGCACAGAGCTTAAGAGCTACTTGGCTATAATGCAGGCCTTACAGTGTCCCTAAAATGGTGAATAACGGTGTGTCTCTAATGCCGCTTATCATTTGCACTACACTACAATAACATCTTTAGGTCGAGATAATTGTTAAAATCCCCACCAGTGAACAACTCGTGTCAGAAATATTCAAGCATGGCATTTGGCAGCATGTCTGTATATATAGCAGTGGAATTCATAAAGCTTACTGTGAGAAAATATCATTGGCTACTGGACATTGACATATAGGACTTACTGGACAAGGATGGGCCCAATTTTTGAGAGATAACAAAAGGGATTACTTCTTTTAGAAGAGCGTAAGCATTTCAGCAGTCCTTTGCATCAGGTTTATAGTGTTTACAGTCCTCACCATGTATGCTACAAAATGAGATCTGACTGTTAGCAGTGCATTTATAGAGCAAACACAGCCTTCCCGGGGCTCACATGCCACAGGAAGAGACGAGAGTGAATCACCACCTTCTAGAAATGCTCACACTGCTGTGCTCGACCAATTAGAAAAAAAAATGACCATGAGTTATTAGGCATTCACACTGGGATGATGACCCCAGTTCTGGCCAGCCATGAGCTAATGGAGCAAAGCTGCTCCCAGCGACTTCAAAGAGCAGACCAATTATTACTTATCCTGAAGTACTTGGAGCTCACAGTGGTTTTGAAACTATAGTGCAGTTGTCTGGAAACTGTAGAAGGAGCCCTTTTTTTTAAATTACTAATAATAGGTGTGAGTGAGGAGGGAAAAGGAAACACCTCTAGGATGGGCATGTCATCATTAAAGGCATAATCACAGGATGTTCATTCAGAACCTGTTATACAGGTTGATTTTTTTTTTAATTAACACTTTTGTTTTCTTTATCTGCTTTTGTGTTACCTCTGCCTTTTTATCTGGAGCAATGTCTGTTGTAGAATTATGTCATTGAACTGGCAGCTGAATAGGAATGTCTTTCCCAGGAGCTGGAGAACTTGAGGAAGCAGGCAGAGATCATCCCTCAGCTCATGGCCGAGTGTGAGACCATCACTGAAAAACTAAAGGTAAGGTCCAGAGCAGCCCAAAACCCCACAAATATTTCCTAGCAACCCCCCACCGGTTGACCCGTCAGCCTTGACGTCTGACAGAGTACAATGAATCACAGAGAGCTGCATTGCCCTAAAACACATACAAGTATGAATCTGCTGTTGTGTTGACATAGCATGTGTGCTCTGAAGCGTAAGCAATGCCCTCTGATGGAGGTAGAGAATGAGAGTTGCATTCCTCATTATGCCCAAGGGCTGGTAAGGCGACATTCCTGTTGCAAGTCTCTGTCATGCACACATACACTTGTTCAGGTCAGCACACCTATTAATGAAGGTAAACTCTGGTTCTATCAATAAAAAATAGGTGGTAAGTCACGTTTATATTATTCACTTAACGGTTGCATCCTGACATCATAAGTATCCTCCTGCACTTTAGGGTGCAGAAAAATTGCTACTGTATCTCTTTCACAGCTTATTAGGTCTCTGGCGGGTCTTTTCTTGTGTGATTTGACCAAACCGTTTGGCTGATTGTAAAATCACTCTATTATGGTTGAGAGCTTTGCTTAGAGCTCTTAATCAGGCTTTAAGACCCAGGCTTGCAACGTTTCACATCTCAAATCAATGAGCACGCCAATGTGCTCGTGAGGCGACGTCGGGTGGGAAATTCCGTTGTTGACCAAAACCCTGGAATGATATGGAGTCGTGCTCACCACCTCCCATCTACTTGGCGAGAGGGAGCACCTGTTTTTCAAGGCCTGTTTCTTTGTCATCCGACCTTTTGTGAAACCTGAAGTGCCAGGTTTGGAGCATGACAGCATGCCCAGTCGGTATCGACTCTGATGTGAGCTGTATTGATAGTGATGCCGGTCCCCACCCCTGCCCTGGACTGACTCTCGGCAGGATTTCATCATCCAAGCTGTCATGCATACGGTGCCGTTTATGCTGGGCAGGGAGGAGGGAAGGAAAAAAAGAACAAAAAACAATGGCATACCTAACGCTGTGATGTCTTACTAAGTCTAGTTGCCAGGTTTATTTTTCCATCAACCAACTGTATGAAGGACAATAGCAACAAAAAACTGGCTGAAGCAGAAACCTATTCAACAAACAGGCTATCCAAACTGAGAGGAGAGAGAAAGCCAACAACGGCATTCCTCAAATACCTCTCTATCCACAAGGCTCCAAAGCAAATTGACTCAGCATCCATAGCGGTGGAAGATGATAGATAAAATACAACCACTGGAAATTACTCCCCTGCCGTGGCTAATCACTGACCTGAGCCAATTTGATTTAACTTCCCGAATATTCCTGTTTTTTATGCTATTTAAAAAAAATCTACTTATTTCTACATCCGTGTAGTCCTGGCTTCTCTATAAAAAGACACCCTACATGGAGATCAGGTTTCAGGTGTCAGCTGGAGGATACAGTTATGCAGGCACAGTACCCCCTCAAAGCTCCCAATTTTAAACCCCTCCCCTCAGCGATATCTTTGGCATTAATATGTCACTACTGTTGCCTGCCAGTCTGGAGGATATATTTTAGTCCTTTTAACACAGCCACACAGTATAAAATCTTAACACGGACTACATATAATTTTGATTATATCTAAAAACCATGGTCAATTCTCCTGATGTCCATAACACATGTATACTCAAAGTAAAGAGCCAAATGCACTGGGTATATTAACTCCATCTGTAGTGAACTGCACTGCAAAGTTGTTATTCTTGAACTTATTCTCGATTGAGGGAATTGCTGTGTTGCTATGCTCTCACCCTGTAGTGTGTTTGAATTAAAACTGGAAATTCATAGCTGTTCGGCTCCTTATGAGATATACAATATAGAATGATATATTCAGTTTATCATTTTTCAATTTACAATTGGCTGTCATTTGGGGAGGCTCCTTCCTTGGCTGTGATGTGTATATAGCAGTGCACCCAAGGCACCCATGTTAGCTCTGCTTAGACAAGGACATGCAGCATGACACGACTTCCCCTGACATAACTTCTAACCTAGGTGATAACTTTGATTTCCTTGTATGTCCATCATTTGACTCGCTTGTTGCACTGAAACATTGTCTTGGATCTTCTCCTCTTCATATCTCTATCCGCAGGCTGCAGAGACAAAGAACAAGGACTTGGAGGGAAGGATAGAGATTCTTCAGACTGACATAGAGGAAAATCAGCAAAAGCAGGGCAACATGAAGGGAGAGCTGAAGAAGTTCATGGATATTCTGGACGGAAAGATAGACGAGCTGCACGAGTTCAGGCAGGGGCTATCCAAGCTAGGTGTGGACAACTGAGACGGTGACAAACTGAGAGCTGAAAGGGTCAGAAGTCAGATATGAAAGATTTTGTTTTCCCACTGTATGTCTTCAGGGTAGTGCCAAGTGGCACCCACTTCCCCAGGTGGTGTTCACTCAAACAATCACAAACCATCACGTTGGGAAGAGGGGAAGAGACAGACACTTATTTAAGTCCAGAATGCTCCACCAAATGGCTCAGTTCTTTATGAACCATATCCAGAATCAATATTTTAGGTTTTTTTTTTTTAATTTTTGGTTTGGTTTGGTCTGTTTCTGTTGGGGGGGGGGGGGCATCAAAGCTGGTGGTGGGCTTTTAGTTTCTATCTGTCTTTTACTGAAGGCTGCAGAAGTTCTCTGGATGTCTGGGCTTACAGTGGGAAGTAAAGGGGGCTTCCAAGGGCTAATCGTGAGGAACGCACTAAGAAAATGCTGTTTAGCACCACTAAAGTAATAACTGGTGTTAACTCCTTCTGGCCACCTCAGAGATTTAGCGATGATAAAAAATCTTTTTAAAAGACTGTCCTTGCTTTTGCCTCATGTATATCTCAGGTGTGTTTGAAGACAGTTTGTACTCTTTAGATAATATGCACATGTCAAGTGGCCGTGACACAAAAGTGCCTCCAGGTGGGCCTTCTCCCATCTGGTGAGGAAAACTGGCCAAGCGATGGCCATCACCAGGATAACTACTTCGATATTTTTGTGAAAATCCTGATGACATAAAGTTTTTGTTTTGTTTGTTTTTTGGGGGCGGGGGATGGGGGGGGGCTTACTTCTAAACCTAGATGAAAAAGTACTGGCAAGATGTGCCCATCCTAAAGGATGTGGATGCTTTGTGATGATGGAAAAGGAGAACACAAAGGGGGGGGGGGATGGGCATTTCAAAAACTACTCTTAAGGATGGACAGGGGCAGGGGGCAATTGAATGTTGGGCCATGTTTTCAACACACACTCCTTTAGAATTTAATTTGCATTATAGAAGAAAGGCACCTCTCTCTCGTCTGTAGACTTACAAAAAAAACCACTATAGTCCAAAACTGACATTGGGGGTAAACCGAGTTGCCATGAGTGCAGTGTTCAAAAGGATTTTGCATGTGTGATGGTGTTTATGTCCATTTGTAGAACAAAGAATTATGTCTTCAGACTTGTTATTGCTGTTTGTGCTTCCCACAAACTCTTTTTTTATGGTAGTGGTTTTAGTTTGGTGAGGGGACTTGGTGCTGCTAGTTGGATGAAAAAAAGTTTAGGTGTACGTCACCAAAGATCGATCAAAAAAACCTTTCGAGTTTCATCATTTTCGTTCCTTTATGAAATGTATTTATTTTGGTGCCTATTTGCAACTGGCATTTCTAGAACCTACCCTGTACATTAACAATACCTTAACTTAAAGTTTGTCTCTATAAATATAGTGTACAGTATACGTATACATACCAAATTTTTGGCCCCAGAGCTTTTATAATGTAAGGTTTTGATTGCAGGATAATGTCAAAGTTCTTTATGTTTTGAAAAATGGGAAGTCTGTTTATAGAATACAACAATATGCTGTGTTAAAACATGACGTTAAAATCAAAGGCACATGTTGGAGTGGAATATATGTGGGGAAATACTATCATGTTATAAATGTATATTTTCCATCACTGTTTGGATCTTGTTATCACTAAGGGACTTGTGCTTATTGCCCCCTCTCTTTTTAACCCAACTATTCATAAGTCATCTGAACCTGGATAATACAACATATGATTCTTCCTGTCAAATATATGCCTCCTATCCACTTTTGTGACTCATGTTCAATATTGTACGATAGAACTGACGATTGTTAAAATATAATTTAATTACAGTGCGGAGTCAGTGTCCTCTTTTCGGTACAAATCCCTTTATGAAATGCAACTAGAGTATGACGTGGTGGTTATTATGCACCAGTAGGCTGCATTTCAGCAGCCGTTGTGTAGAGACGATAAAGGAAGCACCTCTATCGATTGCAGGTCGGCATAGAGGAGGGTGGGCAGAAAGTCAGCACACTGTGTAGACTTATGAAGGTAATGCATAGCATTGTGAAGTTCCACATTGCCCGAGCCATGCTTTTCAAAGTTCCTAGGTAAGAAGCTGTTAGAAGGAATGAACCTTGAGCTATGCAACCAGAGATGTATCCTAATGAAGTTTTACTGAAGATGTTGCTCCACCTCACTTCTCCCTCTCTTCACGGTGATGCTGATTTACATGGCACTAAATGCAGCCCTAATTGCAACAGAAGTGCAAAGCATAATTAAAAACGCTGGGATGATGTGGTGCTGTGTATCAATTTCTGTCAGATCAGGACGGATGAAGGGAGGAGGGAAATGATGGTTCTTTGAGGAGTGGAGAACCTGAACTCGAAATTCCCACATCATACCGAGGGGGAAAAACTGCAGCGGTGGATCAGAGGACATGTTGCCTTGGCAACTTAATCCCTCTCGCTCATTTTGTTGTAAATGGTCATGTGAATGATTGACTATGGAATGCATGTGTCCAATCCCGCCTCATAACCACTGATTTAATTGCATCGAAGAGTCAGTTATCCCTCTAAACCAATCAGTCATGGATCTCTGTCCCAGGGAACCTTTTTATTATTGTCTTGACCACAGTCAGATGATTTGGTTGGGTTTTGTGTGGGGATATATTGAACTTTAAAGGAAAAAGAGAATTATTTACCAGTTGAAGGACAAGTCTATCAGTTTGAAATCATCAGTTGATTACCACACTCATGAACACGATTTTTTTTTAAAGCCAACACGGCAACATTTCCTCTACCCATTTTTCTTGCCATCCCTACAACTCTCAGCAAGGCTCATCGTGTGATGAGTGGGCGAGATGGTAAAACATCATGAGAGTATTCTGCACTGTATGTGTGTGAGAGAGAGAAAAGGAGAAGATGGCATTGTGGGGCCACTACTGCTTAGACTTACTGTTGCCATAGTAACAGTGGGTGACAGACTTTCAAGTTAACATGGAATCACAATTGGTGGGGGTTTGCCCAATACCTGTCATGTGTTCTTCATATCACACATGACCCCTCTTTAATTTAAATGCACATGGATCTTAGCATTATGTGCATGCACACACACGATAGATAAAAGCGAGGGGGTACGTGGAAAACAGAATGCTTCTGAAGCACAGTCGTTATTACCCTGCTAGTGGCAGCTCCCTAAGTACATAAAGCTGAATAAACCCAGTCAACTGGCTGGGGACGTCTGGGCGCTCATAGCAGGAACGATAATTCAGGGCAAGGACAACTAGAATGGTTATTGCGATATGACTCATCATGTGGGGTATGTCTCTGTCACAGCACAGTCACTGGGGCTCACCGGCAGATTGCCGAGGCACGTCTTTAATTGGTGCAGCTGATCTGAATAACTATCTTCCATTACGACCCAGTTAGAAGTACCCTGTAAAAACACTGGAATACCCTTTTGCATGTGAGCACGTTAAAGTTAATGAAAAGAAACTGCAAGCCTAATAATCTGTTTGGAAATCTTTTAATAATGCACAGTATAGCATCCAATGTCCTAATCCTCAAGGCATTTGAACACGACTGTTTTTCTTATAACTCCAATGGAAAACGAAGAAAAAGGAAAAAAAAGGGATCAGTGCTTCATTGCTCTCTTAGCTGTTATAGCATCATCTCTTTGAGAGGTAAGAAAAAAAAATCAAGTGCTGCGACTCTGGTTCAAAGGTCAAAAGCATTACGTTGGGCCCTGACCATCAAGAATCTCTTATCAACTTGCTCATCAAAGATTTTGCTCGGGATATGTGAGTAAGCAGAGCATGTTAAACTGGAATGCAAATATATTTATGCATCACCCATGTGTCGTGTTTAATGAAAAACTGTTGGTTACAAAAGGCAAAACAGTTCAACATTCAAGCTCCATTTGTTATGGCATCATGGAGGAAGACATAAGATCATGTAATGAATGTCTTAGCTAAGCTTATACCTCATATTTTAAAATATTAGGCAAACGTTTAAAAAGTTCTCATTTCAAGAGACAAGACGGGGACACTACATGTGGCAGTCTCCAACATTAATAATGGCATTAAAATGTAGATTGCAATTAACTGTACTGCACTACAAGACTTCATGATCAATTGTTCAGTTTTTTAAGACAATAAACTGTAAAAGCTATGCAACCTATGATTTTCTGCAGCTCTCACAAAGTATCTAAGCAACAAAAAAAAGTGCTTTACAGACTATTGTCTAAACTCATAGATGTCAGCTGCTGAGTGCAGTCAGCAAAGAGATAAATGTGTATTCAAGGACAGTGGAGTTCCAGTTGTTTCAAACGGTTTCCCAGTCTTCTTTGCCTCACAGGGTGTTCTGTTCTACTTCCCCCGTTTGTGTGAGTTTTTTTTCCTCCTTTGTCAGTGTCAGTGTCACAAAAGGCTCACAGAGACATGGCTCCATCCATTGCATACTACTACTTGGCTGTTCTAGATCAGCTTGGGATTTCTGTAAACCAACAACCCTGAAAAAAGACAAACCTCTTGCTTAAACTCTAGCTCAACTATTTTGATTTAAAACACTTTTGGTGGTATATCTAACACCTCCGGGTTATGTTGACGTGGCAAATATGACCAGCAGATTTTAATCAGTGCAAAAGATGGAAACCAGGCAACATGTGTGTTGTTGCCCAGGAAAGTAAAGAAATGCAGAAAAAACGTGCGATTTTTCTACACTGCATTGTCATAAATGCATTTCCCATCTTATCTCAGGCACGGTGACTGTAATTGCTCCACACTTATGCACAGGGGAGGATAATTAAGTTCATTTTTTTAAAACAATCAAAGTCAGAATAACCGACTTCAGGGAATCTCTTCACTAGTGTTTTTGTGTGTGTGTGTGTGTATATATATGCATATTCTCAACTGTCCCATTCTGAAGACTGTGTCTGATCATCTCCGTCCTCGTCATCAGAGTTGGCTGACACCTTCTTCATCCTCTGCATGGCAGCTTTGATGCTGCGCTCCAGCTCGTTGTCACCGCTGTGCTGGGCTTCGGCACGCACAGGGATCACCTACAGCATCGAATGTTTCGTTTCAGTTTAATTTCAGACTTCATCATTCTGCAAGGGATGTGGGTTTCCACATAAGGCTTGCAGAGGGAACATAAAGTAAAAGCCAGCAAAAATCACAACAATGATTATGAAAATGCATAAAACACCATAAACCAACATCAGTAGAGAAGAACCTGCAATGAACATATATATATATATTTTTTTTTCCCTCCCATTTTCTCCTCAATTGTATCTGGCCAATTACCCCACTCTTCCGAGCTGTCCCGGTCGCTGCTCCACCCCCTCTGCCAATCTTGGGAGGGCTGCAGACTACCACATGCCTCCTCCGATACATGTGGAGTCACCAACTGCTTCTTTTCACCTGACAGTGAGGAGTTTCACCAGGGGGACGCAGTGCGTGGGAGGATCACGCTGCCCCCCCAGTTCCCCCTTCCCCCCAAACAGGCGCCCCAACTGACCAGAGGAGGCGCTAGTGCAGCAACCAGGACACATACCCACATCCGGCTGCCCACCCGCAGACACGGCCAATTGTGTCTGTAGGGATGCCTGACCAAGCCGGAGGTAACACGGTGATGCGATCCAGTGAGCCCCGTGTTGGTAGGCAACATAATAAACTGCTACGCTACCCGGACGCCCCCCTGAATATTTTACATATTTTGATGAATGTTTTTAAATAACTCTTTATTAATTTGGAATATCCAATTCCCTTCACACATAAGATCCCACCATTGCACAGCCTCTACAGTTTTTGCTGACCACTACTTTTCACCTGGCTACAGCAGGTTTCTCTGGGGGAATATAATATGTGTTGAGGCTCATATTATTTTGCAAATTAAGAGCGGTCTTTTTGGCGGCTCATGGTCGTTTTAGGTAGATCTTATCATAACTTTTTTTTATGGGCAATTGATCTAAAACTAATTTTAATGCAATCATATGCAATTTAGATGCATTCACGGAGCGACAGGTCTGTATCTTTTTTTTCGTTCTAGTGTTAACCACGTTGACCTGGGACTAAACTAAATTTTGCTACAACAACCTGAACATTTTTCTCATTTGTCTGTTTTTCATATATATAACTTTGGAGAAAAATAGCGTAAAATAACTGAAAATCACACCCTCATGTCTTGGAATCATGAAAATGAGTTGATTCATTCACGAGCCGGTGAGCCATCATTCAAACTATCACCAGCATAATCAGCCTGTATACACACTATCTCTCAACCAAAGAGTGCTGCAAGTATGTGCACAGCATATTTTTTATTCTCTACTATGTCTAACCTTCTTCAGGGTAACTCCCTGTCGGATCGCCAACATCAGGTTGTTCCTCAAGTCCCCTGCAGATGGCGCTCTCGCAGGGGAACGGGGGCTTGGAGCCTTCCGAAGCTGGATTTGCCCACGCTGCAATGAGGCCAGCACCTCGTCCATCGTTCCTAGGACAAAGAGGGGGCAGGCTGAAACATGTTAGAACAGTGGTTTTCAATCAGGTCCTCAGGTACCACTAGTACTGCTTATTTTTTATTCTGCCTGGTAGTTCATTACATTCAGATCAGGCATCTTTGGTTAAGAAAGATGGATTAAATTGGGAATAAAATAAGAAACCAGGTTAAAAGAAGTTGTCAGCAATTGTGCAGCTCATCAGTAGTTTATCTGAACTGCAGACTCCCTTAAACAGCAGTTTACAGAACCAATGTAAAAGCACCCCTCCCAAACACACACACACACACACACATACACATACAACAGATCTAAATTTTATATATACCTTAATTTTCACCACTGATCCATGCAGATAAATGGATCAGTCCATGCTATGTCCAAATAAGGATGGACATAGCATGGACACAGAATTCCCATGTGCAAGTATTTGCAAAGTTTATACTCTGAATAAGCATCGGTACAGAGATTCAAATGAGCTACATGATCTATAAATGTCATTCTCACAAACTACCTCTGTTTTCTGAAGGTTTGAGTAAATGAACTTGTCATGGATTGAACACCCTCCCTAAGGCTGAGTACGCATATACTGGGCAACAACAGAGTTAAGTGCCTTCCCTGGGTTGCCATTGACAGGGGAAGATGGGGATTAAGGACAGAATACCAAACAGGCACATGTGCACAAACACACGCACGCACACACATGTGTATTCTGTCCTGTACATGTGTGTGTGTGTGCACAGGGATGCTTTTTCTGTTGATTAAACTAACAACCCTCCCTGTGGTTGAAAGGAAAACTTTCACACATCCATTTCCTTCCAGTCTGAACTCTGAATTAAAGACTGGCCTCCAGGACTGAGCCAATGTATGTTCAGCCTTACTGGATCTGCTACCGTTGACATAGTTGATAATGGATCTGTAAATGCAGACTGCATTGCAAATGGGACAACACAACCAGTGACCAATATAAACATTTGGAAAAAAAGACAACCTGTGTGTCGAAGTGACCATCAGCACCATTTTGTTACAGAGATAGGCAAGGAGCTAATGGAGTCATATGTACCATTCTCACCTATGTTGTCTTTGAGGGTGTTCCTGGCAGGGAAAGGGGCAGTCTCCTTCTCACTGAGTGGCACTGGTGTGTCCTGGGAGGGAGGGGGGGCAGTCAAAGGTGAAGGAGGGGAAGTCAGAGGTGGTAATGGTGGGGGTGGGGGTGGGGGTGGGGGAGGCAGTGCTGTGGTTGCAAGAGGGTTTGCTGTTGATGATGATGGTGGTGGTGGTGGGGTGTAGATTTGGACAGGGATGTCTTTGGGTTTGGGGGACTGTTGTTTCTTGGGTGTTCTCCTTTTGGTGGGTGCAGAAAATCCACAGGTGGAAGGGGGATCAAGGCTGATAATGGAAAGTGGCTGAGAGGGGTCAGAACATGCCAGCTCCATTGGTGCAGATATCTTGGGCTGAGGAGTCTTCAGGACATACTGGCCCTGTCGCTTCTTGGTAAATTAAAGGGACGGAAGGAAGTGGCAGGCAAAAAAAAAAGAAAAAGAAAGAAGAGGAAACGAATTTAGGTATGACAGGGAAACAAAAAGAGAAGATTCCACCCTCACATTAGTCTAAAGCTTTTGGCTTTAAATAGGGCTCACCAGTCAGTGACATTTATTGTCTCATCAGTGACTGAGATGCTTTGGAGACAGTGCCCATAGGCACAAACATGCACATTCATGCATGGACACATAGCTAAGATGCTGCTGCATAAAGAAAATGATAAATAGGGAAAAAGCTAGACAGTATGGAGCAGGGACTTCTGGGACTTTATTAAAAGAAGAAAGACACTACAGAGGAAGAGAACAGAGTAAGAGAGCCTGACCTCTCTGAAGGATCGTAGTCGACTGAGGGTCTTCTCTCTCTCCTGGTCCACCCACTCCTTCCTCCTCTGCTCCTCTTCTTTCTTCATTTCTCGCCTCTGTAGACAAGCGAGGTAGACAGAAGAGGGAGAACACCAACAGTGAGAGAGACAATGATTTAATTTCATTTGCAACCTATGTCCTGTACGGACAATTCCGTAGGTGCATTCACCTTGTTGCCATGGTGACTCACCAGGTGGACTTGATGGTGCTGTTTGAAATGTATGGAGCTTTCCTCAGCTGTATGCTGCTTCTGCTCATGGGCCTCCATGCACTGATCCTACAGGCACATAAAGTGATACATTCTGCCTCTTGAGTTCCAATAAATCATGCATATACATTTTATATATATATATATTATAGTGTATATGTCTACATGTATCCATCCATCCATCCATCCATTATCGAAACTGCTTATCCTACTCTCAGGGTTGCGGGGATGCAGGAGCCTGTCCCAGCAATCATTGGGCACACATGACTGCTATGTATGTACACATCTGTACATGTACATACACATATGTATGTATATACTAAATTAATATGTAGGTGCAAGTTCACAGGTGCAACAGTATTGCCCACACACCCTTACCTTCTTGTTGCGGAGGTAAGCTCGCCTGGCACAGATGTTGCCTCTCTTGGTCTCTAGTGTCTGTAGGCGTCTTCTCAGCTGATTGACATCGGTAGAGCCTAGCTGCTGTATGCCTGTGTGGACCAGGCTCCTTAACTCCTCTGGATCCTCGCACACGTCATAATACACCACTTCCTCCTTCAATTCTAAAATCAGGAACGACTCTTGTCACTCTAAAGGGTAAGCTACATTTACATGTTACTGGCCATTCACTTCCTGGCATGTGCACCAAAATCAAAATCAACATCAACATCAGACCCTCCTCCGAGAAGCATGTATATAACACTAACAGTGCTGACTTACAGCACAGTGTTTATGGACAAACACATCTTCAGCCTAAATATGAATCAAAACCTACCTTGTTGCGTTGCTACATTTTAATTCATTGTTTTTAGTAGGAACTACTATGAGGGGCTGCATGGCCTAGTGATAACCTCCTTTCACCGCCCCCCCCACACACACACACACACACACAACTGCATGAAAGCAAACATCTCAAACCTCAGGAGCAGCAATTAGGGAGAATTCACACAAAATGTTTCCCAAAAGTAAACAAACTTTGTACGATATTACATTATTATTTAAAATTTGAGCAGAACATACTGAAAGCTTCTGCTAGTGGTACAGATTGTAGTGTTTGCTAAAACATATGTTTACACTCTCAGACAAGCTTAATATCTCCCCTTTTCTTTCCCTCTTCTTTTTGCACTCTGCTTTCTGTGCTTGGCTTCGTTTTGTACTCTGAACTTTTAGGCATAATGAACTGACATCTGGAGTCGGTTTGGTGGACCTATGAATGACAGTTTTTTTGGTTGGTACACAGTCATTAATTCCAATGGTATAACTTACCAGTTCGACATTGTGACTCACACACTGCTCAGGTAGGAGGTATGATAAATTCCTCTTCACCCTCACCCCATGAAACAGAATGACTAGTATCTACTCTTAGTCTCGCCACTGAGCCACAAGCCATTTTGTCTTTCATACATACATAATGTAACACCCTCTAGCCCATCAAAGCTATAGAGTACCTCTAATCTGCCTTCGCAGGGTGTCTATCTGGGCCACCAGCAGCTGCTCCTCGTTTTTCAGGATCTCGAATTTGGTGTCGTAGAGTTCCAACTGGGCCTCATAAAACTGCAGCTCTAGCTGGTCCACGGTCTTCTGCTGCTGGCCGCTACTAGATGCAGACCCAGACAGTGGTCCACAGTCCTTGCCAAGACCTTCCAACTATGCCACAACAAAGGAGAAAGGCTAAGGCCATTTCCTGGATGCTGAGGTTGTGCCAAATACAAAGCACACACACACTGAATATGAAACTGTTGCTGGACAGTGAAGTGGTGAGAAAACTTTAAAAAAACAAAAACAAAAAAAAAACAAATACAAAACAAAAAACAACAACAGACAAAACCGGCGGCCTTTTTAGCCTTTTCCAAACAGACATACACTCGTAAAACACATTCCCACTATGATAAGCACAGGCAGACATGCACACATGAGGGTGCCCCTGAGTTCTGCTGGTGCCAGTACTTCACGGATAGCATTTGCGTAGGTGTAGCTCACTGATCTCATTATACAGATTCACACACAGCTGTCTCTGTCAAGGTTCATGTGGATTTCACAGTGGTAACTGAAACCAACATTCTCAAACCTGATTTTTAAGGAGCTTAATCGGATGAATGATGTTGCTGCATGAGGTTGAAAGTGTTAAAATTGTTGCCCGGCAAACCTTGAAATGCACAACATGCTATCTATCCTAAACCACTACACTGCTTGAGATGCTTTTTCATAGACTGTGATGCATACAAAATGTCTAAGCAAATCAGAAAAGCAATACACTTTTTTCACAGACAAATATACAGTTTGTATCGTCACACACACACACAAACACACACACACACACACACACAAACACACACACACACACACACACACACACACACACACACACACACACACAGGTTGTGGGGATGTATCAGGGGATTTTCTGTTTTTCTAGTCAGACTTTATAAATAGATCAAAGGCCTGTGGCAGCCAGAGATTCAGATCAGTCTGGAATACCAAGCAAGATGTATACTAGAGCAAGTAGGCACTGCCACATCTCTCTGGTACAGACACTCAAACAGTGTTAGAGCATCACACAAGGTAAAAAAAAACTTGATCAACCACAACACTGCTGAGTGAAATTTGAAGAGATAGCTAAAGCCCTGTCAATACAGAAAGCGTTGGGTATGCCAACTTGGAATCTACTGACAAATTGCAAAATTAGAGATCCTACATGAAATGTCATGCTGTAGCTTTTGTTAATCAAAACATAGTAAGACACATACTCTTTCTCTGATGCTGTCTTTTTTGCGGTTGAGGCACATCTCTGTGGCTCTCATATGCTGCAGGGTTTCTTTGGCCAATAGGAAGCGCAGTTTCTCGAGTCTAGGAGTGGCTGATGCCCAAGCAGCAGGTCCAAAACGACACTTATCCTCTTCCATCTGCTTTAACATACCTGAACATGAACACAATAATTGATAACACTGAAGATTGTAAATGGCTACACAAGTACATGTAATTTTAAAATAGGGATGTAGCAAACTAATAGGTTTATGAACTGGCATACATGCAAAACTAATGATTTAAGTCAGGTATACACATCATGGTCCAACCTATATGTACCAGTGTGCTTCCTCAGTGCCTGCAATCATATGTACATACAGTCGCAAATGTAACAACCAAACCAATTAAAAGCACAGAGTACCAGCCAGGGCCTTTGAGGTCTGTACAAAATAGCTAACGGTGATGTCCTGAATTGAGGAGACTGCGTCCTCTGCTCGTCTCCTCCATTCTTCCGCCTCCTTCTCCAGAGTTGCAATTCTCTTAGGACCCAACTCCTCAAAATCCAATGACTTCTGCGGAGGACAACAGTAAACAGAATAGTTGGCTGCTTGGCACTCAGGGATTCAATATAATTTTTTTTCTTTACAATTACCTCGCACACACATATTTGACTTTTAGTCATTTAATTATTAAAATGCTTCTACTCTGTATGTGTGTGTGTGTGTGTGTATATATATATATATATACGAAAGTGTAATAAGAAAATGGATATTTATAGTCATTTCCATCTCTGATAGGGATTTCCCCATTACACCAGATGGACTCCTACGTGCTGTTCAAATACACCATGAAGTAGTTGGAATACCAACACCCCCCGTTAATGGCCAATCATGAATAACAAATTATAAAATTAACAACCTGGAACAGCATGGTTATATATTGTAATCAAAGGAATTACACATAGGGATTTTTTTTTGGCATTTTTCACCTTTATTTGATAGTGGTATTAGAGAGAGACAAAGGAGACAGGAAAGGCAGGGGAGAGAATGACATGCAGCAAAGGGCCCGGGCCAGATTCAAACCCACGCCACTGTAGTAAGGACTCAGCCTTATGTAGTACATGCTCTACCTGGTGAACCACCGGGGCACCCCATATAGGGATATTTCATATTGAATTGCAACAGAAAAATTAATGTGTTCATTGTTACACACATTTAATTATGTTAATATTAGTGTAGAGGCGCAATCAAAATTGCAGTATGCTTCTGTTGCCACATTAGTACTGCCTTTGATTACATGGGGATTTAGTGTAGATGATATTTTTGCATTCTGAAATTTACTGCCGGAGCTTTGGATAAAAAACACTGGCAATATGTGGCAGATACAAGAATATTACAAGTAATTTAATGCCGTGAATTGTGTGCTAACATTTCATATTTCTCTAAAAATCAGCGTATGACAGGCTTTCTTTGAGTTATGGATTTTAATAGCTCCATAGTTCACTATTAAACAAAAGTTTTCCAGAGTTTTGTGATTGAAACCTTCATTGTAAAACATATCTGGCATATTGAAGCCAACAGCTGTCATGTATGAATCTATATTTACCAGGATCTCCATCTTGTAGAGGCAGGCAAGCTCTCTCATGTCTCTGAATGGCTGGAGTAGGTACTGAAAGAAGGTGGTGGCGACTGTGACCAGCTCGTGGTAGGCCTGGTCCTCTTCCTGGTAGATGCTGAGGAGCAGAACCATTCTGTCAACCTCACTGTGGCGCTGCAGAAGCTGTGGGGAGGGAGTTGGGGTTAGGGATACAAAAACTAGATTATTCTTTGATCTGTAAGATCTTTGCCTTAGACCTAATCTTTTTGTTATACTTGTGATGCGCAGGGAAATGGCACCAAAAAAAAAAAGGAAAAAAAAAACAAGCTTTGCAGCAAGCTGCTATTGATAATTAGTATGCCAAACTCAGAGCTCTCCAACTATAGGCTATAGAACATCAAGATGCTGAAGCTTTGGAAAACCTCTGGTGTTTTTTGTCAATTCGGTTTTATTCTTTAATGTGTAAGGGATGTGATCACAGGATATTTCTAAATGTTTTCTCTTGTTTTGCAAGAAACTTCAATCAATCAATCAATCAATCAATCAATCAATCAAGTTGCATTTCATATAGCGCTTTTCTAGCTGCAACAGCCACTCAAAGCACTTTACATTTCTGATCAAATCTGAATTTCAGACACCTGTTACAAGCCGTTTTCTTACAATCACTTCCTATTTTGTATGCGTAAGGCCACCAAAATGTGATTTACAATGATTTACAACAAAACTTTCTGATGCTCTCTGATGAGTACACCAAATTATGTTTTTTTTAATCATGCATTTCTTTCTCTTTTTTTTCCCCCAACACGGTGTATATCAGTATACGGTTCACAGATACAGTATAGTAAACTAAAGAAATTAGTTGCACACCAACTGATGAGCCCACATCTTGATATAGAGATAATCATACAACTTCCAGGTTCCTGAAAATGACTTCATCCTTGACTTCCCGGAGTAAATAAACAAATTTAACCTGTCAATTCTTCAACTTTGTGTGTATCATTTCTGGGGAAATAATAAATAACTTATATAATGCAACAATAAGAATAATTTCTGGCAGAAATGTAGTGCTCGACATGTAGCAGAAAAAGGATCATTCTCACCCAGATTTCTGGGTTCCACAATCTCCCAGGACTTAAGGTAGGCATCCAACATAGACAATCATCAAAAAGGCCCAGCAGAGGATATACTTTCTCCACCAGCTCAGGAAATTCGACCTGCCTCAGGAACTGCTGATTCAGTTCTACTCTGCAATAACCCAGTCTGTCCTCTACACATCCACCACTGTCTGGTTTGGATCGGCCACCAAACAGGACAGGGACAGACTACAACGGACAGTTAGGTCTGCAGAGAAAATCAGTGGTGCTAACCTGCCCTCCATTCAGGACTTATACACCTCCAGAGTCAGGAAACAGGCAGGCAACATCACTGCAGACCCATCACACCCTGGTCACAACCTGTTCCAACTCCTCCCCTCTGGTAGGTGCTACAAAGCATCGTACACCAAAACAACCAGATATAAAAACAGTTTCTTTCTGCGGGCTGTCATTCAATTGAACACTTAACATTGTCAAATAAATCCAACCACGCTGCATATAATGTACATTGTACATATACTGGTACACTCTGTCATGTCCATCTACCTCAGGCATGTATGTAAGTAACCAGCTTCCAGCATCTCTGAACTATTATCTGCACCAATGCATTTCATTGCCTCTTATTTCGACTGTATATAGTCAATCCTTGTGCATATATCTGAAGATTGTTGTGTTGTTATTCTATGTTAAGTACAGAGAGCCACGCTGCTGGAGTCAAATGGCATGTGTGTGCAAACTTACATGGCCAATAAATCTGATTCTGATCATTATACATTTAAAGGACACATGTAGTAGTAGTAGTAGTAGTAGATACATTTAAGGATATAGCTATCAATATCTGAGATCCTAACTTAACTATACATGTGTTCTACCATTTAATCTACTTACCGAGTAGGTTTTCAGTGTTATTGCGCATGCGCGGTTTAGGGTCGGAGTAGAATTAGTTGTGAGTTCAACTAGGTTGGACATTTCGACAAGGTAGGACAAATCGTCTGAACACTGAATGTATGAATCGGGCATAGTTATGTCGATCCGTTAAAGTGAAACTAGGAGTCCTGTGTTCTAGTGAGTTTTCTCTTACTTGTTGAAATGTCAAAGCGCAAATTCATACTCCCAGCCAGCCCAAATCCAAACTCGCACATTTATAATCACACTTGGTAGGACCACTCGATGGGTTGGATGACATGATGGAACACCTATCTAAACTGGTGGTATTGACCGCAAATGTAAGCAAGCACTGTTCTAACATTGCATCCTACCCAAGTGGGCCTACCAAGCGTCATTGCGCATGCGCATATTCGGTAAAGTCTCCATGGTCATAATTTTCAACGGTCGTAAATTTTGGTTTAATTATTGTGATTAAAAATTTGCGCTAAATGACATGTCGGCAGAACAGGCACACAGTTATACTAAAGCGTCTCACTCTTCGCAGGTGGTCCTTTGCCCTCGACACCTCTTCCTGTAACGTCTTCTTCTTAAACTCCTGTAGATTTTCGAAGTATTCGTCGACATCTCGCTCGTCCTGTGAGAACAACAAGTCGAGCACTATCTTGCGCCCACAGACATCAATAGCCGTGCTGAAATATTTTTCAAGTCTTCGACAGGACATGTCAAAATCCCTTAAACCGTCGTCCAGACTCGATCTCCGACTCGGGAATATCAAGTCCCAAATATTCCCCTCTTCAAACTCGGATAAATCGGGAAAATAAGGTCCTAAGACATCGGCAACGCACGTTAGCTGTTGATGAATATTTCCCAGGTCGTTTACAGAGAACAGTCCAGCCCAGCTCGTCTCTTTGTCACCGACCACGACTTCGTCTTTACGTTTCTGCCGTTGCAGTGTTCTGTTGTGACAGGTGACAGCAAACTTGGACTCGATCACATTCCACTGCACTATAAATCCCAGCTTAAACGTCTCTTTTTCTTCAAACAGGTTACTTTTAATAGCGACCCAGCCCTCCAAGCTATCTAAACGCTCAAACTCGACGTTATTCATCTTAGACATGTTAAAGGTGCAAGGTTTGTGTCTTGATGTCGTTGCCTGTTTACAGCGTCCGCCATTTGTATGACGTCGGTCTGGAGCGGCGTCCAACTTTGACCTTTGAGTCACGTGGGGGAAAAACCCTTTGAGTCACGTGTTCAGGAAATTGCTCTTTTGTAATACTACAGCATTAAGTGATTCTTAGTATAACGGTGACGCCAATGTTACAGTAAAAAAAAAACAACCTCAATGTTATAATGTGTCTATTATAATGTATTTAATTCAATGCATTGCTTACATTACCCTCCAGAAAACATCCTTTTTGATATTTGAGCTGTCTTGGGTTTGTCTATTTTTGTCACAAGTGCTAGGTCCACATTAGGCCACACTGTTGGCTCGACGAACACTCGTAATCGACATTTGAAAGTCATTTAGAAGGGAATGGTTAAGTGATTCTACACCCAGGTAAATACCCATTATGTTCTCATAATTATTTTTTTTTGAATTTGTCTAAGTTAAGAAATATTTCTGCCAGCATGTTAAAACGTTCAAGCATCGACAACGTACTTGGAACAGATCTGTGATGCTGCTGCTACTGCTAACTTTATTCATTATGCATATCCCTGAATAGTCTTAAGGCTATCGTTAATCTGAATGACTGTGAGTAAGAGTAAAGTGATACACTGTTTTCAAAAGCTACCTATTGCAGCATTGTAGCAGTAATTGATTGTAAACATGGAATTTGTCCTCGCACAGTCTTTCAGGTTTCTACTTCCCTTTCCTGTCATGGACCTGTATGAGATCAGAGGAGGCAGCCTGGATGTGATCACAGAGGAAGCCCTCAGCAAAGATGAGACTGAGGAGGTTAGTGTGAGGGGGTCAATAGAGTGTTAACTACCATGTTAATATAAAACACTGTTTGACACATAATGGTATGGTTATAGAGGAATGCCCACAACAAACCATGTTTATTGATTGTGTGTGTGTGTGTGTGTGTGTGTGTGTGTATGACTTTCAACTGTTTTCAGAATGAGATTAGCATTACCCAGAATAAATTGCAAGAGAAGGTTGTGGAGATGGAGAATTTTGCGGGGCATCTGGAGGAAATCTTCCTCACTGTAGAGGTAAATATGTGCCATTTCTCCTCGGGGCCTCAGTTCAATAACTACCCAAACCAGTTCTACGCATTTCTTCCTCTGATGTGTCATCCTCTCCTGGACCCCTTGTGTCTGTGCTGACAATTTAAATAGCAAACAAAATCAGTCTCTCTTCACTGCAGTATTTTAACATGCTACTGTGTGTGCAGGAGAACTTTGGACGTCAGGAGCAGCACTTAGAACAGCACTACAATGACGTGCTACAGACATTGTCTCAGCGGTATGATGAGAGGGCAGCTGAGCTGGAGGAGGAGAAGAAGGGCAAGTTGGAAGCCCTGTACAACCAGCTGCTGGGATGTGGCCGGACACTGGATGCCTCCAAGGAGCTAATTGAGACTGCTCAAGAGATCTACCGCAGCCAGGACAAGAGACTTTTTCTAAGGGTCTGTTGCCTCTTGTTCTTGTGCAGTGTTGGTTGATGCTCTCCAGTTCTCCACGCCAAGTCGAGAGTCATAATACATTTCAGATGCTAGAATGTCTGATGCCAATTTTTGTAATGTAAAACACTGATAATTTTTGCAATGTGAAATATTGAAAAGTATTTATATATTGATTTACTATGTTATTGAACTGCTCTGCTCTAAACTTTGTTGGCAGGCAGTTATGCCCACAGTTAAGAGGTAATACATTATGATGTTGTTCAGAGTGATTAATAAAGCATGTCTGTCACTGGACTAACGCACTCAATCTAATGATACTGGTATTTTAAAAGGCTAAAGATAATGTGTTGGTGACTTACACAAGTTGGTTATACTGTCTTCCACTGCACGTGTTTCTAAAGGAATGTTGTGCGTAGTTTGAAAATTATATTGCACAAATGTAAATGGATAAACTTATCCATCTAATACGGAAGCTATTGAATGGCATGACACCAGGTGATTTACCTTTATGTTAAATCCCCAGTATCTAATGCGTATTTTTATGTATCACCAGAATTGAGGAGTTTGCTAAAGAGAAGATTGACCTCACACTGTCAACATCCCTTGAGTTTAATACACCTCTTGCTGACTTATCAGATGTCAAAACCATGATGGACTCCATCAACATTGTTCCAGGTCTGATGGCTATGCTGCTTTTCTTCCTCAAACATTTAATATGCAATACACGCCAACAGACTGTTTATTTGCACCTATGATGGGTCAAGTTCATAGATAAAAAGCAGTTGATTGTTTTTATCACTTACAGTCCAAGGCAATTTGACTCTTAAATAAACAACCAATTGCTTCTTTAGTTTGAGGCACAAGAGAATAGAAGATTAAACATCTTGAGGGTATTGTGCACTCCATGTGTCCATAATTACAACGTAGCTGTCTGGGGCACAGTGGTTGCCTAGAGACGAGTAACTAGCAATTTACTGCCTTTGTGTGTTTAATTATGGAGTGATCTCCAATGTGTCAATAATTGAGTGGCGCTCTAAATTAAATAACTTGCATACATAACTTGTGGCAAGGTGGCCCAATGGTAAGCACTGTTGCATCACAGCAAGAAGGTCCTGGGTTCGAACCCCAGGCAGTCCCAGGTCCTTTCTGTGTGGAGTTTGCATGTTCTCCCAGTGTCTGCGTGGGTTTCCTCCAGGTGTTCCGGTTTCCTCCCACCATCAAAAAGATATGCACATTAGGGTGAATACTCTTGCCTGTGCTCCTGAGCAAGGCAATAGAAAGAAGAACTGGAGTTGGTGCCTGGGCACTGCAGCTGCCCACTGCTCCTATACAATAGGATGGGTTAAATGCAGAGAACAAATTCCCCACAAGGATTAATCAAGTACACCTCTCATCTCTCTCTCTCTATACATCACTTTTGCCATATGGCTTCTAGAGAAAAATCTTGCTGATAATTGGAGATGACTCATGATTACATATCTCATCTTGAATCACCAACAATTGTCTTGATACATTTGTGATTGTGTATGTGTTTTACATTCCATAGGTTTGATTTACCTCCCAAAAGGACGCATCTGTTATAAAAGAGAATGCATTTTGTAGATATGCATAAAGTAAATATATTACTTATGTGGATGAGAAACATTCACAATTGAAAAGCAGCTTTGCCAAATGAAACCAGCCTTGCTGCTATACTGATATTACAATGAAAGTAATTTTAGATCCCTGTAAGGAGATTCTGATTCTGATTTTCTGCTGATGTCACTCCAGCCCCATCTGCCCCAGTGATCAATCCCCAGATTCCCAATTCTGCCACACAGACATCTTTGCGTGTGTGCTGGAGCCTGTTTTCAGATGATACAGTGGAGTACTACGAACTCTACTACAGGCCCGTGCTGGAGGACACACCAGCAGACAGCATCTGTGGACCGGATGGTATGGAGCAAAAACATTTTAGTTTCACATTGTCTGCTGAGCTGACTCGTTGAGAGTGACTTAGCCTTTTAAATGCAATGTAAAAGTGCTGAAGATTCCTTTTACTGGTTTGTGTGTCCTGTGAAAGACAGCAAAAAACAAATCATATGTTAAATGGTTGCTGTTGACTTCGTCAGTGTCCAAGGTAAAGGCGAAGGAGACCCACTGCACCGTGACAGATCTGCTGCCCAACGCTCAGTATGAGCTCTGGGTGACAGCGACCAACACCACAGGCATCAGCCCAGCGAGTGAGAAGGCCCTATACATGACGGGTAATAAACGCTCCAGCTGTGCCATGACATGATTAGTCATTAAAGTTCGGACGGTTTTAGAAATTGCTCTATTGTCCTGGCGAGACTTCCACTTCAGACTTTGGAGTCATTCCAGACTCACAAGGTTGATGTGATCAGAATAAAACATAAAAACTGCATATTCTTTTTTCCCATAGTGCCCTCACCTCCCATAATAAAGCAGAGGGAGTGCACCAGCTGTCCGGAAGCTGCTCTGATTCGCTGGGAATCTGGAAATACCAATCCTGTCGACTCTTACACAGTGGAGCTCAGTGAGATGGATACAGGTGCTGGACAGAGCAGTATTACCGAGTGAGAACTGTCTTTACCACACACACACACACACACAAACACACACCTACCTCATCACTCATTGTCCGTATCATGCACCCTGTTTACATTTGGCATAAAAATCTGTTGAGTAAATCTGATATCAGATTTAGTCAAACTGCACTAAATTCTAAGTGTAACTATACCAAAGGCACACTGAAGGATTTAAATTCTTGTTCAATGTGTCTCTAGTCTATTTACACACATTTTTATGCTACATGCAAACAGGACTATGGTCCATGAGAAACTGACTCACACTATGCAAGTCTAGTGCCTTTTTTTTTTTCTTAATATGGCTGAATAACCCGTTTTTATGTTGAACAAGAAATATTGCCAGATAGAAGCCCTGATAGGAAATGGCCCATTTGAGCTGCAGAGCTTTGTGTAAGATGTAGTACATGATGTCTTTTCTTTTTACTATGCTGCACATGAATGAAGCTTTTTTTTGTTTCAGCAAATCCATAAACAAGACTCTTTTTGTAATTGCCTGGGACTTTTTAGGTCCCATGGTTTTAGACCTGCTGATTCAAGAGAATATGTCCTTGAAAATTTATTCTTAGCTTTGCCTCTTATGGCACTCAAGACTCAGCTGACATGCAAGTCCCACCATTTGGGGTGATTTTCATTTGATCACTGCAGAAACTAAAATTAAGGAAGACCGACGCTATTGGTATCCCCCCCCCCCCATCAAGCCTTCTAAAGTATGTGCAAAAAGGGTGCCGACAAATGGTCCTCCTTGGCTATCGGAGTTTTCATCTAGCATTTCAGATTTTATTGGATATTGATATTTGGAAGCTTTTCGCTGTTGTAAGAATAGTGCCAACACAAATGTTACCATACTTGTGCCAAATACATTGAAAAGGAACATTATATCCCATTGGTCAATCTCTGCAGGTCCATAGTAGCTGTGCCCACCTGTCAATGTCTGATCCAACTGCAGACAGGAAAACGCTATCTCATCTCTGTCAGAGCAGTCAACATCGGTGGGCCCAGCGACAGGAGTGAAGCCTTTGTAATCTCCACAACAGGTGAGGAGCAATGCAGGTCAGATAAGATGAAATTTAAATGATCCTCGTGGGGAAATTTGATCCTTGCAGTAGCAGATATGCAGCTAAGGGGTAAAAAAGGATATAAATAGAAAAATATCAAAGGGAATATCACAACACAACCCACCTAGCAATACTAGAAATATGTGAGGAAAAGGTTAAGAATATATATAAAGTATTAGCACAGATACAAGGCATGCAAAGCACAGCAGTAAAACCAGCCAACAGCATGAAATGTGTGAATAGGAAGGAATTTAAGTTATATGAATTAAGGAGTATATGTTGGATCCCAACAGCCACAATAAAACCAGTTGTCAATATCCTAGCATCAGAGCCTACCGAGTTAAAAAAAACCAAACTTATGAAATGCTAGACATCTACATGTATGTGTGTGGGGCGGGGGGGACAGGTACATTTTTCCATCTTCTGGAGGATACAGCCCATCCATGCCTGTCTATCTCTGAAGATGGCTTCACCATGTTTTATGGGGATGAGGAGCTGCCGCTAAGTGCTATGGCCTTTGATGACAACACCTTTGCCAGGTTGACTATTCCATTGTTACTAATCTGACAATACAAACTATTATATGAATAACTTTTATATGTATTAACCTTTGAATCAGAATCGCTTTTATTAAAAAAAGTCAGAAAGTTAACACATACAAGGAATCTGACTGGTGTGCTTACAACCCACTAAATGTAACAGCAAAGCTATAGAAAATGTATACATGAAAAAAGTGCAAGTTGACAAGTCAAACAAACTTTAAAACTGCAAGTAAAGAAATGAATACCACTGTGGGGAGCTTTTCAGGGTGCCATGTTGGCTCATATAATCGTGAAATTCACCCATGCACATGCGTGTGTAGATGTGTAGCTGTGCTGGGGGATTTGATACCAGTGCGAGGCAGACATTACTGGGAGGTGGAGGTGGACAATGACACCGAGTTCAGGATCGGAGTTGCATATGAGGACACCCAAAGGAACTCGTATCTTGGAGCAAACACCTCCTCATGGTGCATGAGACACATCCTCACTCCTTCCAGGTACCAGCACGCTAGATATTTGTAGCCTGTTGTAGAATGATCTGATCCTAGTACTGAAAAAATAATCCTGTTTATTGTACTGCCTGAAAAAGGGGAGAATTAATTTCACAGAAATAAACATACTGAGTAAATGCGGTCAATCCATTTCATTTCAGGGTGACTACTATAAAGAAAGTGGGCTAAGACTGTTTTCCATCATTAAACAGCTTCCTAAACAGAATCTGCTGTGCCTTTATGTGCAGATAATTAAGACAATTGGAAGTTGATTCTAATTCATGCAGAGAAGCCCATAGAATATCTATTACCTTATAGCTGTTGCTATAGTAACTATTCTTAGATCAAGGCAGCCGGCAGGACAATTAGACTATCGATTTTTGACAGCTCATTCAAGGCTTATCACACAAACTTTGAGAATGCTTTACATTCTGCATGTCAACATCATCCTATGTGGCTCAGCCTGCACAGAACCTGACAACACGCACTCCTTCGATCCTATTTCACAGGCATGATACCACTCGTTCCGCAACAATTCAGCCATTTACAACACAAATCGCTTTGAGAACATTATTCTGAAACGCATAAGAAGTGGTATTAATTCCAGCAGATGTTTTCGATCTACTCCTGTTTATTTTCACTGCTTGGAGGCTGGGAATTTACTGGACCTGTGAGGCATGTGGTGCGTGTGGCATCATGACTTTCCAACTCTCTCCTTAGGCACAAGTACGAGTTTCTGCATAACGGTTGGAGCCCTGACCTTAGAATCACAGTGAACCCAGTGCGGATTGGAGTGGCACTGGACTATGAGAGGGGGACGCTGTCCTTCTTCAATGTCAATCTACAACAACACCTTTACACCTTCCACTGTCACTTCCAAAATTATGTGCATCCCTGCTTTGCCTTGGACAACCCAGGAGCTCTCACTGTGCACAATGGCATAGAAACTCCAGAGTACATGCTTATCTGACAAGTAATGGTTGTATTCCAGAGTCCTCTACACATAATATGACCCATAGATGGTTTTAAGTGTAATTTAGAACTTTGTATGAAGACCATCACTGAAAAGACAGAAAACTAAAAAATTATTCCAGAAGAAACTGTGTCAAAGACCGTTTATTACAATACAAAAAAAAAAGTTGGTAAAAAATGCAAAAAAGACAAAACAAAACATGAAAATGTATGACAGAGGTCATGATTTTCAATTTTTTTTATTACAGTATTCCATGGGAACAGGCATACACCATTTTCCAAGATAAGAAAAAAGCTCCGCTGAATCTTACAATATGTATATGTATCTATCATCATCAGCAACTGGTGCAAAGCAAGTGATGGAAATCCAAAAGACTGGACTCATTTATGGACAAAATATATTTTGAGAATTGAAATAAAAAAGGGTCTTTAATGAAAATGTGTCAGTTACTTTAGAACTGCAGTCATGTCTGAAGGGGTTCTTGGTTTTGAGAGCTTTGTTGATGTACAAAGATCTAGAATCTGGACTGTGGGTGGCCAATGCAGTGGGAGAGATTTGAGGGAGATTTAGGAGGGGTGGTTATGAGTTAGCGGTCTTACTGCTGCGTGTCCTCTCCTCCTCTTCATCGGAGGAATCTCCTCCGTATGGCACTAGCCCTGACGCATCCTCAAGCACTTTACATTTCTTCTCACACACCTCTTGAACACCTGTGAGGGCACAATAAAATGGACACGGAGAAAAAGAGAAAGAATGGGGGAGATTTAGGAGAGGCAGGGGGACAGGGTGAGAGGAAAAAAAAGAACCAAACAAAAAAAGATAACCCATTGAGGAGCCCCAAAGTTAGCGGTGGTTTTGAGTTGGTTTGATCCACAGCCAGGGGAGGGGGGATATCAAATGAAACGGCAGCAGAGCACACATCCATAACAGGCAGGTCCATGGAAACATGTTGAGAGAGAAAACAAGGGAAAGACAAAGAACATATACAGGAAGAACATGTTAGTGGATTCTACCAGCTGAGGGAATCAAATAGGTCTCCACTATGCTCCCAATCCTCCACGGGGTGGGGGAGAAGCCATTTCACACAACTCCATAGATAAAATGTCTGACTACTTGGGTCGGACAAGGTCAAGTGTGATACATACCCACTGGTGCGGTGTTGCAAGGCATTTTGGCTGGAGGTTCCGGCAAGGCGTCTCTCGGCCGTTTGCGTGCAGCAGAAAGAGGGGCCACAATGGGAGGCGGCGGTGGAGGCATCAGCATACTAAAGAGAGCAAGGGGAGCATCAAATGACAGCTGCCACAACAAACATTCAGGGAGTTTGCCACTCAACGTAGAAGAAATCTTGAGAAGTACCTTTCTTGTCCTTTCTCCTCTGCAACGCTGAAGGTGGGAAGTGGCAACTCCTGAGTAGCAGGGGCTTCAGAGGAGCTGCTGGCAGACTAGAATGGGAAAATGAATTAAGGATTTCCAGAAAAAAAAAAACTAAACTTACCAATCATCATCTCCTCTTTTTTTTTTGGACCCCCCCCCCCCTGTTCTCCCCAATTGTATCCGGCCAATTACCCTACTCTTCCAAGCCATCCCAGTCGCTGCTCAACCCCCTCTGTCGAGGGCTGCAGACTACCATGTCTCCTCCGATACATGTAGAGTCACCAGCTGCTTCTTTTCACCTGACAGTGAAGAGTTTTGCCAGGGGGGCATAGCGCGTGAGAGGATCACGCTATTCCCCCCAGTTCCCCCTCCCCCCGAACAGGCGCCCCGACCGACCAGAGGAAGCGCGAGTGCAGCGACCAGGACACATATCCACATCTGGCTTCCCAACCACAGACACGGCCAATTGTATCTGTAGGACGCCTGACCAAGCCGGAGGTAACACGGCAATCAACTTATCAATCATCTTCTGGAGAGAAGGGTTGGGCCAAAGCATCAAGAAATGTGAATGTGTCTACAATGAGTATGTCACTTTCATTTCACCTGTTCTTTCTCAGCCGCCTCCTGGAAGTGGCGTTTTGGACTTCCTGACTCTGGGGGACTGCTTGAGGATCCTTCAGGTTCCGTTGTGTCACTGCTCCCAGGATCCTTGGGCACAAAAGAAACAAATGGATGTTATGGCAGGCTTTTAAATATAGAAGCTAACCACCGGCTTTTACAGATCTGCCATGTCCACAGAATTTACAAAGCTTGATAAGCCAATATGAGCTAGAATTTAATGTCAACAATCTGTTGTCTTGTCTTTAAGTATTTTAGTTTTTTGGTGTGGAATATACATACCTGGACCATATACGGATGCGGTTTCCTAGGACACACAGGATACTGAACCATTGCCTGAGAAGATTGAGGAGTTGTCGACAGGTTAGAATGACTTGGGGGACCATTTGCATTACTCCAATAACCACTGGCTCCTGGGTACGCTGAATAGCTGCCAGCATACCCATTTGCTGGGTAGTTATACCAGGATCCCTGGCTAGAGTAATTGCTATTAGGTGGAAATCCATGTGCTGCGTATGCTGAAATGAAAGTATAGAACATGGAGTTAATGGCACATATCGCATAGATCGTTAACAGGGTTTTTGAAAACTGACCTACTATTCCAACCTATTGTTGAGCCACTAAAGACATCAGGAGAGGATTAATTACCCCAAGAAGAATGCATTAAAATGGCTAGTAATTGATCATGGGTGAGCCTGATAGAATTTGTTTGTTTAGTTAGGAAAGTAAAGGAATGCTTACGTTGGGTGGAGCCGGTGGCTGTGTAGATGGACATCATGCGGCTGTGTTCAGCTCTCACCTAAGAACCAAAAGTCAACAGCAAATCTCAGTGAGGATATAAAGAAAACTACAGACTATATACAAAAACTACATTCCACAAAGTACAGGAATATGAAACGATTTTTGTTTAACTATTGAGTAACATTGTGGGTAGGTGCAGAGCGCTCAAAATCTATCTCTGGAGATCAGGTGGTTCACGCTACCATGCTTGCTCTTGGAGGTGGGTATCGGTGAGAACTACATGCTTCAATAGTTTCACCTTCTTATACCTCCTATTAGAATGTCAGTTCAGAATTATGTTAAATGTTGTGAAGAAGGTATTAACTTACAGTTTCCAGCAGACTTTCAGTGAGCTTCTTTGCTGCCTCCAAACCAGCTGCATTTGGGTGACTATAAGACGTAAGGGAATGTTGTTAAGCTAGATAAAATGTACTCAAAGAACAACAGAAAATGAGAGTGATTTTAAGATCATTGGTACAAGCTTATGTCAATCAATAGTGCAAGGTGAGTGTAGAGTATCATTTACATTACCTGATGTAGACATAAAGAGGCTCAAAGGACTCTCGTTTTGACGCTTGTTCAATGTAGCCAGATCCCTTTCCCCGGAGGAATACTCTCGCACCCGTCTCTGTCTGGATGTGACCCAGGTAAGACCCACCTGGACCCTCAACTTTCTCATTTACGTTGAATGAGGGCAACGCCTGGTCCAGACCAACAAAGATCTTTGTATGCACAAAACTCTGTAAAGTAGTGGAAAATATGACTTGTTTTAAGTTGTCATAAAGACATAAAAAACACTGTTGTGTCTAGTAAAACAAGTGTTGTAAGCAGATGCAGTAATCAAAGCCTTTTCTCTGTAGGCCATGGTCGTTCTTTCTGCTACTCAATCTGGGAGGTGGGTATCGGTGAAGGCCAAATGGTCTTAACTAGCCTCACCTCAGTTACCTCCATTAGAATTGGGAGATTGGAATCAGCTAAATAAGATTGATGTACTTGAAAATAGCATAGTGCATTCAAGCCTCGGGATAATAGATTTAGGGATGCACAATTAATTGTGTAGGACGATCTCTCTAGATTTTACTCTCCTTGGTTTAAAAAAACAAAATCACATGATGCAGTTATGTAAAGGTATTTATATAGACAGAGAGCGAGAGAGAGATTTGTTTTTGGAAAATAATCCACCCCCTCACTTCTGCCTAAGAGCCTCACAGACATGCAAACTGATTGACAGCAAGTGGGGACCAATGGAGACACCGGCTTGCAAAGAACTCTCCTGATTGGCTGATAAGGAGATGGTACATAGACAATTCTTTGTTTACAGCACCTAGGACGGCCACAGAAACCTTTTTTTTTCTCAGTGCATCTACTTACGTGATAGCTGTTGGAATGTATTAAGGGTCTGCCCAAATACTATAGTGTTCTAAATAAAAATCGCTGATAGCCACTTCATTTTCATTAGGAATACCTTAACTATTAAAACATGTCTTCCAACTTGCTTTATCCAAACAGGCAGTCATGTTTATATTCCTAAGCTTTTCACAATCTGCACTGTAATCTCTTGAACTCAGTGTGTAGTTTATTCATCTTCATGAGCAAACATACAGAAGACAGCTAAGCAGTCTGCTTGCTCATGTGCCACAGAGGAGAAGTAGCCAGGTTCTTAAACTCTGGATAAGAAATAGTCGAGTTAAGAGTCTGAATCAGTCAGTCAGACTGAATGAGTGTTATCTTTAATCAATGATTTAGATGAGTAATGGACAGACCCACTGTTAACAGAGGCAACTTTATTATCAAAATATGAAACTAGAAACCTTAAGAATAATAGCAAAAAAAAAAAAAACCCGATGGCATAAAAAATAACTGCACAAAGTAGAAAATAACTGCACAAAGGGCATCATTATTTATTTCATACATACGTGCACACATACTCAAGACATTCACTCCTCCTTTACCCAAAGCAGGGTTTGCATCTCACAGGGGTCAACCGCATCCACCTCACCCTCCTATAACCTTGGTTCATATCTTGCCCCAACACTGACCACTCACTCACATCCACCCATACATTTATGCAAATGGCCCTTACCCTAAATGGGGCGACCATTCCCCCTTTACATATGCACACACTTATTCCATGAGTATGCCGATCACTCAAATGCTGACTGACTGTTATAGCACCCAGTCCTCTCCCAAATACATAAACATCTATGAAGGAACATTGAAAAGTACATGTTCATCAAACCCCTACAAGCACAGTGAAATCACAGCCGCAATCTCAAGGTAAGGCTCAGTATGTCAAAATCTGTTCCCCACACAAAGGGGTGTAATAATGGTGATTACTAAACATGAACACAGTATTACCTTGAACAAATCAACATTATCAATTAACCTTAAAGTAAACACAATTTAAGAGGAACCTGTACATTCAAAAGACCACCAGTAAGGACAGATGCAAAACATAATTTTGTTACAACCAAGGGAATTGGTTTGTGGAGTAACTGCAGTGATGAGCTGAAAACATGTGGTAATTTATCTGAACTAAAAACATTCCTCAGAAACAAAATATTGAACGTTTATAAGATGGACCAGTGACCAGTTTTATTTTTATTTATTTTATTTTTTTTGTCCAAATGGGTTGATTTGTTTGAGTCGACTGAGATAGATATCACGGACACTGATGGCTTTAAATTGAGCATTCATTTTCTATCATCAATGCATGAATAGTATAAGGGGGTAGGCCTAGCAAAGTTCTCAATATCTTCTTGCCTCTTTTGAACATGATCATTGAGTTGCTTATTTGTCGCTAATGATTTGTTTGTTTGTTTTTATTGCTGATATGTTTTCCTTAACATGTTCAGTAAAGTTGATTGATTGATTAACATGACTATCAGCTTACCCCTGAATGTGGAGCTGCAGGACGATGTCCCTGGGTTGACACTGAATTAGTGTGGGGTGTCCGTGGCACCGATGGTGGAATGACGGCCCGTGGGGGTTGGGGGTAGATTGTGAGAGGGGGTATCACGGGCACCTGCTGTCCTGATGCTGCCGACGCCCTCAACAAATCCTCTGAGATAATCTCTTTTATCCTCATCACAGCCTCTGATTTTGCAGAATAAAAGCAGAGTGTTTGGACACTATCTTCATACTTAATCTATGAGCCAAAAACCAGCACAGTGGGTATGGTAAGAATTAAAAGAAAATTCTAATTTGTTAAGAACTTCCAGTGTCAATGAGCTTTAGACTGTTTCAACACTGCGGTTATGTGATTAATTTAGTCAAAATTTTTTACATGAAACACCAAGAAGAAGGAAAAAAAATACCCACTTTAGACCTGCCAAAGCCAAAGTATTGCAAGGAGTAATGAAAAAAATGCTATACTTATACAACTGTTCCATGCGAAAAAGTAAAAGCATTAGTATCGGCAACTTATATGGAATGAAATTAATAAACAAAAAGCTGGCTATATTACTTTTTATGGCATAACGATGTTTGGCGGTGGCATTTATTTTTTTCCAAACATTACATTGCGATGTGACTTCTTAGTTATTGAACTGTCCATTCAACAGCTTTCATCCAATTTTCTGTATTTTTTTTTTTTTTTACTGCTGTAATTTGCAAATGCAACAAACAAAACACGCAAATTCGCTGACATCAGACTTAAAAGCCTTTGTGGGCTCTGACTAGAACACAATAAAATACTGTTAAATTTTGTTGTACCAAATCCCAAGAATTACCAACCCTATACAAAAGCCTGATACAAAGTAAACAATCACTTACTATCCACCTGCTCCTGGTTTTTTCCCTGTACGTGCAAATACAAAGGCCTCTCTCTAAAATAAAAAAAAAACAGGTTAGGATATGACACGTACAACACAGGTCTTGTGCAGCCCCTTCAGAATGTTGTAGCTTATTCCATCATTACAAAAAAACTTAACTGATTCTTTGGCTTATTTACATATCTGCACTAGCTGCAAAATTATAAGTATTGAATAAAAGGGAAAATTTGTTGGGGCAATGGTGGAAGCTGCTTGATAAATTGATTTGATAATGACCACTGTAATTGCAATGATTTGTTAGAACATTTTTTTGCTACCATTGGTTGAGTTAAATGAAACTGGGCAAAATTTCAAGCATGTAAAAAAAAAATTCAGTGCAAGAATTACAAATGCCAGGATTTCCATTTCTAATATTTTCATAGTAATCGGATTACAACTGAGCAATACATACACTCCTTTTCCCTTCTCAGTTTCCAACATGTAGTGACCTTTTGTTGAGACAGCAGCTCCACTACATCGGCGAATCTGAAAGAGGCAAAACATAAAACGTGATTTTGAAATTGTGGTTTTCAAGAAGAAAATACAACCCCAAAACAAAATTCACCTTTAAGTGTTTTAATTTTTTTGCCATGTCACCTATTTTCATTCTAGCTTTAGTTCCACATCCATATTGCTGGAAAAGAATTCTTTTAAAAATGTTAAAATGCAATGTTCGGAGGAGAATAATTGTCAAGATGACCCATTTCGATTATGATAATAATGGTATAATTTCAGGGGATCTAAGATGATTCAACTGCTACCTCTTGCCCACAGGAAAATTTGTAATTTCTGATAATGTGCTATACAAATAAAATGGACTTTACTTGACTTGCTTTTGAATAACTTCTTGGTTTGAATGGTTTCTTTAAATAGCACCTGCAGTCATCTTGAATTCATTTCAAATGTCTGCCTTGCATCTAAGAAGTCAATAAGTGATTTCCCCCTGCAAAAATTGTCAATAAATATTTTTCTTCATTATTTCCACACAGTCTCAACTTCTCAGTGAAATGTTCAATCTGTCACTGTGGGTGTGCGCTAATTCAAACCAACCTCCCCCGCTTGCCTGTTTTTTTTGGGGGGGGGGTATTGACAGTTTCAGCTTTCATTTCACAGTCAGTGGAGTAAGACAGGAAATAGGGGACAGATGGCAATGCAGGTGACGATAAATCTGAACCTGAGAGGGAAAGACAACACAATAGCATTTCCCCAACAGCTTATAAGCTTAACTTTCATAGTAGTTTACTGAAACATGTAGGAACATTTTAAAGTCATATTTTTCTCTTCTGATGATTTCTGGGAGTTTAAGTAAATGCACGACCACCATCTGCATTTTTTCTGATCAAAAGAATCTAGTAAATTAAGGCAATTAGTTTGCTTGAACAAAAATATAGATACTTTTTTGTGAAAGCAACTTAATATGCGTTTTCTTCTCTAACAATAATCATGGCTTAACATAATGTCATTCATTTTAGCTCATTTTCTCAATAGGTGTTGAAGTTACTCCAAATATGGAGGGGCACAGTCACTCATGTGACAAGATTGAAAATGGTGCTGTACTATGGCGACTCCCTACGAGCTGCTCCCGCTTTGTTGTTTGTTTTCGTGTTGACTATAAATCTAAACCCAGTGTGCCTATCAACACCTCTCCCTCTGTTCCAGATGAGCTTAACAACTATTAAGCCCACTTTGAAGCTCACAACTTGGACCCAGCGACAGCATCACGGTGCCCACCCAATAAAGTCGATCTAGAGGTGACAGAGGCTGATGCGAGTAAAACTTTTAAAAAGGTCAAGGCTCGTAAAACTGCTGGCCCAGACGGCATCCCCTTCCCATGTCCTCAAGGCATGTTTCACTCAGCTATCAGTTTTTTACTGACATTTTTAACCTGCCCCTATCAGTGTGTGCTTCCACTGTGCTTTAAGAAAAAAAAAAACATTGAGCCTGTACCTAAGAAAACATCTGTCTCTTGCCGTAATGATCACTGACCTGTTGCTTTCACCACTATTATTATGACGTGCCTGGAAAGATTGGTTATATCATAAATAAAATGTAACATTCCTGCTACCCTTGACCCATTACAGTTTGCCTAATGTTTCAACAGATCTGTAGATAACACTAGCTCACTTCAGAATCATGTTTATTGGCTATGTAGGTTTGCACATACATGGAATTTGACTCCGGTTTCGTGGCTCTCTCAGGGTACTTAACATAGAATAACAACACGAAAACACAACACTCTTCAGACATATACACAAGGATTGACCTATACAGGTGAAATAAGAGGTAATAAAGTGCAATGGTGCAGAGAATATATCAGAGATGCTGAAATAGATGTTAGCAGGTTACTTACATACATGCCTGAGGTAGATGGACATGACAGAATGTACCAGTATATGTACAGTGTACAGTATATACAAAAAGGTTGGATTTATTTGACAGTGTTAAGCGTTAATTTGAATGACAGCCCGCAGAAAGAAACTGTTTTTAAATCTGGTTGTTTTGGGGTAGAGTGCTCACTTGATCTGCATACTGCTCTAGTACGGCTTGAAAAGAAAAATACCTATGTCACAATGTTGTTTATTGATTACAGTTCTGCTTTTAATACAATTGTACAATCCAAACTGGTGCTGAAACTCTGGGCGGCTCTATCTGTTATTTCCTGACAGGCAGGCCCCAGACTGAAAATAGGTAGAACATACTCATCTACATTAGTTCTTAGAACAGGCATGCCTCAGAGCTGCCGTCTCAGTCCCTTATTGTAGAGTCTGTTTACAGACAACTGTGTTGCCAAATATGTTCAACGACAGCATTTGCAGATGACACCACAGTGATTGGACTAATAAGTGACAGTGATGAGAGGGCCTATATAAGCGAAGTGAAAGATTTAATTATGTGGTGCCATGATAACAACCTCTCTCTAAATGTCAATAAAGACAAAAACCATTGTTGACTTTAGAAATATCAGAGACAATCACATTCTTATTTCCACCAATGGGTCATCTGTTGAAACTGTGGACAGTTTTAGATTTCTCAGTTTACACTTCACAGACACCCTCACATGGTCTCTCAACACCAATTGCACCCTGAAGAAGGCACAGTAGAGACTGTATTTTCTGGAGCAAAAGTTTTGGTATGAGTACCAAAACTTTTATGCTTTGACAGGCTGTATTACAGTGTAGTTAGGCAACATGACTGCAGACTGCTTCAAAGGACTGTGAAGACAGCTGCAAAAATCACTGGCATGGAACTACCACAACTTATAATAGCTACATCACTCGAGCAAAAGGAAAGCCCAAAACATCACTAAGGACACCAGCCACCCCACTCATGCTATTATCGCTCCTTCCATCTAAAAAACATTACCGGAGTAGCAAATCACACACATCCCATCTCAGTAATAGTTTCTTTCCACAGGCAGTCAGGTTGCTGAACAGCTGACGCACCCATATGCACCTAACATTGTTGTGTTATCGTGTGGTACTGTTTTTTGGGGATATTGTGTCCTTTGTTCTTGTGTCCTTTGTGTTAAAGCAGAGAGCACAATAATTTCATTGTATTCTGCACATGACAATAAAGTTGAATTTGAACTCATACAAAGTAAACAATTCTTAAACTACATTTCATTTACCTCCTGCTGTGTTTTGCCTTTCGTAAGCAGGTCCCTACAGTTTATTGGTACATCATTTATGTCCACCTCTGTAACCACCATCTCTTCTGTAGTTGTGGGATCTGGCACATTTGGAGTGGTCTAAATGACAGATATCAAACAACAGAAGAAAAAAAAACATAAGCATATTTAGTATCTACAAACAGGAAATTCAACTGTTACTCACTGTGGATTACTAAAAATTAGCCACCTTTGCAAGTAAAGGTGGGGGAGTCATCAGTTTCCCTTTCGCCATCAACATGGCATTGATTTTCGCAGCCATGGCCGCAGCCATTTCAACTCCTCCCTGAGGTGCTGGCTTTTCCCCTTCAGGTATCACGGACCCAGGAGATGAGTGAGGGGGCTGACCATAAGAAACACCAGTGTTGGAGCCTGTGGTTGTGGCTGATGCTGATGAGACACAATGAGCGACATTTCCATCGCTGCCCTGCTGCCGAACAGCTACAGTCTGTGTAGGTTGGGCGGGCTGATCCCATCGGCTACTTAAGCACCTGAGAAAAATCAGAATCAGTTTATTTGGCCAAGTATGTGAAGAACTACAAATACAGGGAATTTGACTCTGGTTCCTCCATTGCTCTCCATGTACTTATACAGAATAGACAGAGATAAGAAAAAGATAACAGGATAGACATTAGTATTTAACCATTATGAAGAGATATAGATGTATATCGAAAGTATATTATAAAAATGAGAGGGGGAAAAAGTTTTAAAAAGTTTAAACATAATGGCACATTAAATTTTTTGTAAATATATTAGCGTTAAAATACATTGGCGTTAAGTGTAGGCAACACAATTTTCAGACACACGACGATTCATTCAATTTTGAATTTATCACAACATAATTTCGTGTTAAAGCGAAATTTGCAAGGACTTAACTGACATTCTCGGATAGTTCACGTTAGCGCTAACCCAGGTATTTGTCGCCGTTGACGATAACTACTACCGAACCAACCGAAGCAATAAGTCACTTGTATGCGTGATCGTGATAAAAGTACGAAATGAGAGTTGACTTTTACAGCTATCCTCGTTGAATTTCCTTAATTGTCTAAGTTGCTGTCCCGAAGCGAGGCTATAGCAATAGCTGACGCTATCTTACCTTGTTAGTGTCAACAATGAGCAACTGCTTTGCTTAACTTAACATGTACTCACTATTACGAGTTACCAAGTTCGAAATTTAAAAGAATTAATTACATAACTGTGTGAAATAGGTGAGGACACATGGATTACCCTGATACACAAACAGCATCTTAAATGTAATAATGGCTTAGAAGTGCGCTAGCAATACGTCGCCAAGTAGCCACAGTTAGCAGGCCAACGCAACGACAACGTGCATGCTAACGCTAGTAGGGACAGTTACGACAAGGCTAGCGTTAGCTGACGGCTGCTAGCTGACTAGTTAATGATAGTGATGGTGTCGTTTGCTCGCTCGCTTAAGTTACTTAACACCAGTTAATCAAAACAAAACTAGAATAAATTGAAACTCACGGTGTTTGTCCAGTCATTCCTGAAGACATAGCACCACGCTCTCGAGTCTGCAATTGAAAAAAAAATTTTATCAAAAATTAGTTAACACTGTACATCGGCCATCTACACTTTCACCGCCGGCGATGTCTTTTGACGTCGTGTCGCAAAAGTCTGACCAAATTACGGCATCCAGTCGTAAAGCAGTTATGTAACTTGATTTGTGTTTCGCGGCTGTCGGCCGTGGTTAACTCATCCGCTGGGAAATGCGTTTGACTCGTCAATATACACTCTTAATTATGCCGTTTGTTTTCTCAGTGCGTGCTGTGTAGAATTGCGAGAAAAATATCAGTAAATGTGTAAATAGCCACCTACCACTAGAAAACCACGCTAGCTTGTATCTCCACAGACGGCAATGCTTTCAAGCTGATGATTTCTAATATTGTCCTCATGAAGTCGTGTTGATGTTTGAGCTGGCCAAGACGACCACTTTCTAGTTGCGCTTCTCCAAAAGTCATCCAGACCCAGAGAGATTCAAGTGGTTGTCGAGAATCAAAAAGAATCAGTGTTGTGATGTGGCGACTACATGTTCCAAAAATAGGGGATTTATTCAGTTTTAAGATATTTTTGATAAATTAAGCTGTGTAGAGTCAAACAAGGAATCTGGGGCGATGAAGAGTATATATTAAAAAAAACACGGGAAGCAATATTGTAAAGTTTTGAGTACAGCGTCTTTATGCATGCTCAATAATCCAGGTAAGAAAATCAAAGTTGAATCAGTTCATCTGGACACAACGTTTGAGAGAAACGTTTTATCGCTCATCTAACTGACCCCTTCAGTCTAAACTGACTGCAGGCCAGGACTCTGCAGTCTACACCCATCTACAGGCCAGTGGCCACTCTCAAGGATGAGGATGTGCACATCCTTGATAGGTGAGGAACGCTGGTTTGAACGGGGAGTCAGAGGCCATCTAATCTATGTGAAGAGGGAACGACCTGAACCAGGGAGGGGGGCCTAAGAGTACATATGTCGCCATTTTATAATGATGTGATTGCAAACATTCCCAAATCCTCTGAATGGCCACTGAAACTCTAGTTAATGGTCACGGCAATTGCATATGAAACCGATCGTTGGTTTCGGTCGTTATGGAACTGTATTTCTTTATAAGGGCGGGGGTACCTGCAGTCAGTTTACTTTAGACTGAAGAGGTCACTTAGATGAAACGTTTCTTTCAATAAACGTAGTGTCCAGATGAACTGATTCAACTTTCTTTGATTTCAAGTACAGCAATCCAAAATTCGAGAACAGATGTAGAGAGAAAATGAGTGACTTGGAGAAAAGAGAGGATCTTGACTTGGAAATAAGTTGCAAACTCATAATTGGCATTATTTTATTTTCCATTGAATATTTTCCAAATTTTATTTTTTCCGTGCCTTCAGACCAAGTGAATCAGAAGGAATAAACAAATCCCCTGATTGAGTGTACAATTCTGTCATAAGAGAGAAACAGCGACACCATGGTCAATATTAACCATCATTTGCTTAGTTGTTATGGCATTACTATATATACTGTTTAAATAGGAAATATTCTTTATAAGCAACATTCTTTAACATATTAGTATCCTGATCTGAAACCAACATTGTTTAGAAGTTGTTCCCTGGGTCTGTGCATAAGGATCTTGGACAAGTGGCCAAAACAGAATTATGTTCGCCAAAATCAAAGCAAGCTGGCCTCCAGGAGACTGGTTAAAGACAGTGATAGACAATTCTGTAATCCACATCCTTCCTAACCATTTAGTTCTCTGTATACATGCTTACAATGCCTCACAACCATCCATTTCACAGGTATTCAGATAGCTATAATGGTTGATCTCATTTGCTGTAAATCCAGTGTAAAATTCATTGTCTATAAAAATATTGAGATTTACTTGAACATAACTTTTTGAGTATGTTATAATAAAAACTCCAGATATCCGTTGCAGTTGCACAGTGGGATGTACTGTATAAATATTGTATAAAATAAGGCAGTCTTTTCAGTAGGATAAACCAGATACAAAAATTTCTGGGAGGAAAAAAATCTTTCAAGTCCAAAATGTTTTCACATATTTCTGCTGTTGTCAAATGTCAAGCGGTTTACAGCATCAAACCAAGAGTAAGGGATTGCTGCAACGATGAATTCATACATACACACACGCACGCACACACACACACACGCACGCACGCACGCACGCACGCACGCACGCACGCACACACACACACACACACACACACACACACGCACACACACACACCTGAAGATCAATAACGCAGCTTATTCTCCAAAGCAACATCCCATCCCTGGACAAATCACTGAGACATAGATATTTCTAATATTGTTTACAGTGCAATAAAAAGGTGTTCATTCAAACTGGTACTGTACTTTTGATAACAAAATAAAAATGTTCATAATGTCAATGCGTCATATGAATAATTGTGGACAAGACAGAGTTATAGTAATATTCTTCTTAATCAGCTTTGGCTTTTTTCTCTTTAAAGTGTATTTTGTTCTTATTCATCAACTAAATTACGTATGTATTTTTAGTATAGAAAATATGGAACATCTAAGACAAAATTAATATACCAAATCATTTGTAATTAGTTAGCTATGATCAAGATGTTGAGGTTTTTGCCTCTCACCAGTGGCCTAAATAAAATTCCACTCCCTGAACCTGCAAGAAATCCTCCCTACCAACATCTCTTATGACAGCTTCATGTCACCACACATATTCTTGCCAGGAATAGTGGATGAGTTTCTGAAGGACAGACAAAAAATAAAAATAAAAGCTGTGGCATGTTGTTTTACGGTGTAGCCTCCAGGGGCACAAGAGAGTAATCTCGTGTTGCCGTGAAAAGAGGGATGGAAGTACTTGGTGGTCGCGGGTGGTTGGACGTAGACTTGACACCTTCATCATCAGAGCACTCTTCCATCTCATCCTCAAGTTTCTCTAAATGGAATCCAGAACACTGCAATCCCCAGTCAGTGTTTATCGGTCCATCAATGAACAAGCAGTTTTTACTCAGATACAACAGTCACTCTGACAGAAAGGTTGAACCCATGTGATAACTAGGGGGACGGATGCTTTGCCAGGAGGTGTCTAAGGAACCTCTCTCAGTCATATCGCTTGACCAGCTACACCACTAATGCCTAACAGGCACTAACAGTTTGTAAGGATGCTGTATTTCCATTTAGCCATCCATCATTTTGTTGGGTATAGTTCCCATCTGACAGGGTTGTAAGCCAACACCAGATGTGCAGCTGTTAGTCTGTCAGGTAGTCGTGTGTCTTTATAGATGGACGTATGGACGCTCGGTGTGCTACAGAAGCAGGAGAGTGAAGGCTAGGATGCCCTGAATAGCTGCACTGGGCCGACAGGGAGAGAGACAACCCAGCAGGGAGAGGAGAGCAGGGACATTCTTCGCGAACAGAGTCCCAGGGCTGAAGGTACACGTGGCAGTGCCTACTCTGGAGGCGGTCGCAAGCTGTGCAGCTTCCTGTCATCTAGTCCTTTCCAGTACTTGAAGTTGTTGTCCAGATGCTGCATGAGGTTGGGTAGGTCTGCAAAAGCTGGAAACATGGAGCCATTAGGCTGGGTAACTAACATGGTATAATGCATTTTCAGTAAATGTAGCCTAAGTTGTGGATCCAGTCTTACCATCCCACGCATCAAACATGTCTGTGATGAAGTAGTCTATGAAGGAAATCTGGGACTTTGGAATGCTACAGGTGTTTCTGTCAAACACAGGCATGACCACAGGTAGACCCTGTCTCTTCTCCTCGTCCGTCTGTACCAGAGTCAACAACAGAAGGGTCCATCACACACACAATAAGCAAACAGATTACAATTCACAGTGCAGCTGCTGCTAACTACATCTGCCTCCTGCTTACTCCAGCCATGGCTTCACGAGTTCAAGTTACCTGTGCAAAGTACTCTTCAGAGATGCGTCCAGCCCATTCTATACAGAGCTCCTGAGGCCTGCATGGATTGGAGATATCTGCACACTTGATCAGCATTCGTTTGACAAGGATCCGGTTCTCAAGGGCTGTCAAGACACCTTTAACAGATTCCTCATCACTGTTTCCCTAAAAACACATGCAGACATTAGAAGTAGGAACAATACGGTTCTTTTGGATACTAATAGCATCACACCCCCATATTTCACCACAGTTCAGCAACCCTAAATTGAACTTACATAAATTCTGTATTCATAACAGTTGAAAATATAAACACATCATACTGGCAATTGATTTAAAAAAAATCTATATTTTCTTGATATTCAAGACAAAAGTAACACCTGTAGCAGGTAGAAGAGGGACTTATTCTAGGAACTTTCGGACCAAACAGTTTTTTGTTTTTTTTGGATTCCCCCCTCCCCACTTTGTCTCCCCAACTGCACCCGGCCAATTACCCAACAATTCCGAGCCATCCCGGTCGCTGCTCCACCCCCTCTGCTGATCCGGGGCTGCAGACTACCACATGCTTTCTACAATACATGTAGAGTTGCCAGCCACTTCTTTTCACTTGACAGTGAGGAGTTTTGCTAGGGGGACGTAGCGCGTGGGAGGATTACGCTATTCCCCGCAGTTCCCCCTCCCCCCTGAACAGGTGCCCTGACCGATCAGAGGAGGCGCTAGTGCAGTGACCAGGACACATACTCACATCCGGCTTCCCACCCGCAGACACGGCCAATTGTGTCTGTAGGGATGCCCGACTAAGCTGGAGGTAACATGGGGATTCAAAGTGGTGATCCTTGTGTTGGTAGGCAACGGAATAGACCACCACGCCACCTGGACGCCCCTGGACCAAATAGGTCTGGGGACTGTTTTGAAAGGAACTACCTGCTGGGGAGGTTCCCTGAGAACTACGAACCTTCAAGGGTTTTTTCTGTTTGCATTTGCACTGCCAAGAACACTGAAGTGACGTAAGCCGGCAGTTAGTAATCTGCGTCAAACGTGTAGGAATATAAACGTTTACCTCATTCTGCATGTGATACAACAAGATGGAGATATGTGTCGTGGGTTTCATGATAATAACAGAGTTGGAAAGGAGATGTACGAATTTAGACTATGTAGTTCAATATAGGCTATGTGGTTCTATATAGGCTCAATAAAGCCTGGAATTCACTGTTGGTCCATTTGTCCGTGTTTTGTTCCATTTTTAAAGGCTAACGTCAAGAGCTGTTTTGTACATGGATAACCTTTTACACAGGTTTTTAAAAATGCTGGTTGCTGGTGCTGCATTGGCTCATGTGTTTGACCAATCAATGTACACTTAACGTCTTGACCAATCACCGTACCTTTTCACTCAAGGTTCCTCTTGTGTACTCTGGGAGTGTACCTACCCTGAAGTAGGAGTTCAAAAAGTCCCTCAAAATGACACTCTAACAACTATGATCATTCCCAGTTCCTACAGTACAGACACAATAAAAACGGGGTTGGTCCTCTAACAGTTCTTAGCGCTATGAAAAAGTTCCTCCGGTCCGAAAGCGCCTAATGAGTACATTGGTGATGATTAGTAGGAGACTATAAACTCAACTCAGTTTTTACCAGCAAGCGATTAAAGGAAGACAGCACTCAAACACAACACGAGGTTCACTGGCACCCTCTGTCATGTCCATCTACCTCAGGTATGTATGCAAGTAACCTGCTAACACTTATTTCAGCATCTCTGATATATTCTCTGCACCACTGCACTTTATTGACTCTTATTTTGCCAGTATATAGTCAATCCTTGTGTATATAGCTGAAGATTGTTGTGTTGTTAGAAAGATGCTATATAAATAAAATTATTATTATTATTCTATGTTAAGTACACTGTGAGAGCCACAAAATCAGAGTCAAATTCCATGTGAGTGCAAAGTTACATGGCTAATAAAATCTGATTCTGATAACAAGCATGCCATACAATCACATGGGCGATGGTGAAATGCTTGACCAAATGTACTCAGTGCACATAGACTACATTGTTCTCTGTTAGCGCCGCTGAAGAGTAACACGTCAAATGACATCACATACTTGGTAAGTAAAAAAACACTAAGACTACAGGAGCGAGCGAGAGCGAGAGCGAGAGCGAGAGCGAGAGCGAGAGCGAGAGAGAGAGAGAGAGAGAGAGAGAGAGAGAGTGTATGCTGATGTATTAGAAGCATTACGGCTGTCGCAAAATGTCTTTATGCATGCTCAATAATCCAGGTAAGAAAATCAAAGAAAGTTGAATCAGTTCATCTGGACACAACGTTTGAGAGAAATGTTTCATCGTTCATCTAAGTGACCTCATCAGTCTCAACTGACTGCAGGTATCCCCGCCCTTATAAACAATACAGGGGCATAACGACTGAAAACAACAATTGGTTTCATATGCAAATTGCCGTGAGCATTAACTAGAGTTTCTATGGCTATGTGTACTATTCACAGAGGATTTGGTAATGGTTGCAATCATAGCATTGTAAAATGGCAACAGATGTACTCTTAGGCCCCCCAGGACCGACCTCCAAATGACCATCCGTGAACTGAGGGAGGTCATTCCCTCTTCACATAGATGGCCTCTTTGACTCCCCGTTCAGAAAAAAAAAGAGTTCCTCCCTATCAAGGATGTACACATCCTCATCCTTGAAAGAGCGGCCACTGGCCTGGATGGGTGTAGACTGCGGAATCCTAGCCTGACATGTTAGCTCTTTTGTCTTGTGCCATCCTCTTGGCCAAGGTCTGTTCGGTTTCCCAATGTACAAGTCACAGCAATCCTCATGGCACTTAACAGCGTACACAATACTGTTCTGTTTGTGCCGCGAGACCCGATCCTTGGGGTGGACCAATATCTGGCGCAGTGTGTTTTGGGTTTGAAAACAACTGAGATGTGGTGTTTGGAAAAAATGCGTCTCAACTGTTCTGACACTCTCACCACCAATGGAATCACCACTGGTTTACACTTAGGCAGCTGTTGTCTTCCCTTCGATAGGCTGGTGCACTGTTTGGGCAATTTCCTGGCTTTGACAAACGCTCAGTTAGGATAACCACACGTAATCAGGGCCTGTTTAACGGCCTGTTTTCTCAAGGAGCCAACCCCTACCTTTTTGGTAGGGTTTAACAATACAGTGGCATAACGTTTCGGTCGTTATGCCACTCTAGTGTTTATAAGGGTGGGGATACCTGCAGTCAGTTGAGACTGATGAGGTCACTTAGATGAGTGGTGAAACGTTTCTCTCAATAAATGTTGTGTCCAGATGAACTGATTCAACTTTCAGTGATTTCTTTACCTGATTATTGAGCATACATAAAGACATTTCTTTCGACGGTTTACTATTTATTGCTTGGACGTTGACTTGACTCAGACCTGAATTTAAATAGCCACATTAAGACAATTACAAAGTCAGCCTACTATCACCTGAAGACTACGTCAAGAATTAAAGGAGTTATGTCTCAACAGGATTTGGAAAAACTTGTCCATGCATTTATCTTCAGTCGACTACTGTAATGGTGTCTTTACAGATCTTTCTAAACAAATCGATCAAACAACTGCAGCTGAATCAGAACGCTGCTGCTTGAATCCTTACTAAGACGAAAAAAGTGGATCACATCACTCCAGTTCTGAGGCCGCTACACTGACTTCCTGTCTGTCAAAGAATTGATTTAAAAACTCTGCTCTTGGTTTATAAATCACATAATGGTTTAGGGCCAAAATACATTTCTGATCGACTGCTATGCTATGAACTATCCAGACTGTTCAGATGGTCTGGGACAGGTCTGCTTTCTGTCCCCAAAGTCAAAACTAAACATGGAGAGGCAGCTTTCAGTGTTTATGTGCCACATATTTGGAACAAATTCCTGGAAAACTGCAGGTCTGCTGCAACTCTCAGTTCTTTTAAATCAAGGCTGAAGACCTTCCTGTTTGCCGCTGCTTTTTATTAAATAAAACTTGAAGCTGACCTACATGTCTTTGGACTATGGGAGGAAACCGGAGCACCCGGAGGAAACCCACGCAGACATGGGGAGAACATGCAAACTCCACACAGAGGATGACCTGGGAGGACCCCTAAGGTTGGACAACCCCGTGCTTCGAACCCAGGACCTCCTTGCTGTGAGGCAACTGCACTAACCACTGCACCACCGCACCACCATGCCACCTAAAGACATGTACGTCAGGTGAATTGGACTTACTAAATTATCCCTAGGTGTGAATGTGTCTGCCCTGTGATGGACTGGTGACCTGTCCAGGGTATTTCTCCACCTTCCGCCCAATGACTGCTGGGATAGGCTCCAGCATCCCGTGACCCTAATTAGGATAAGCGGCTTGGAAAATGGATGGATGGATGGAAACTTGAAGCTTTTGATTATCATCTTACACTGCACTGTAACTTTACTCTCTAGTTATTTGTTTTTAAATGTCTTTTTATTGCCATATGTTGCTTTTCTTAATGCCTTTCATGTTTTATGTAAAGCACTTTGAATTGCCTTGATGCTGAACTGTGCTATACATATAAATTTGCCATGTCTTGAACACGTTGTTCACATTACAGTGGTTCTGTGCTTTTGTGTATTTCGCTGTTGAAATCTCTTGCTAGGTGGTACAGATTTGGATGCTTGTTTTGGGGGTTTTTTAACTTGACTTTTTGTGTGGGTTGTTTGGGCTGGTGGGGATGTCATTGGTTGTTAAGTTCGGATTATTGATATGGGTTCCTTGTTGTTGAAAACGGATTTTAAATGTAAAAAAAAAAAAACAACAAAAAAATTATTCTATTTAGGAGGAGCAGGCAGTATACCCACTGAGCATTGCTAATTTTTTTGCAATACTAACCAAATGGGAGAGACAACACTATGGGCGCTATCTTACACCCGGCGCAAAGCACAGTGCAAGTGTCATTGCTAGTTTCCAACTGAGGCAGTTGTCATTTTCCTGCCCAGCACCCACGTTGTTTAAATAGCAAACGTACTTGCACCCATGGGTATGTTGGTCTTAATATGAGGTGTGGTCAGGCACATTGCTGGCACATTGCTGTCTTGAGGCATCGGAAAGCAATTGCGCCATTGACCAACAAAAAGCTGGTCTAAAGTCAATTGTGTAGTATTTTCCCACTATTTAAAGCGTGCATTATTCAGACAGTAAGATGCGCCTACATAGGTGGGTACACAACACACGTATACTCTGCTTGTTACACACAAAGGGACACGTAGCAGTGCACAAATATGCAAAGATCACAACTAAAAACATTACAATGTTAAAAATTATTATTCTGTACATCACAACATGTAGAAAAATGTCAAAATGGTTGTAATATTTATCAGAATTGGCTAATTGCTGTGATGAGGTATGAAATTAGCTAAATATTTGGCCAACTGTGGCAGCAGGTATTTAAAATGACCCATCAGTTGAGGGTGTTTGTCAAGACCCATCAAACGAAAGAGCCTATTGAAAACAGATCAGAGACGAATTGACTTTCGTGCAATGTCAATACAAGACAATGTAAGTTGAACAGGGAGTTTTGGTGGATTCCTGCTAGTCCCGTAGATGGTCTGCTTCCACACTCTGTTTCCTCAGCAGAAAACGGTTCCTTTCTCCAACTTGCTGAATCTACCATTTAGATAGCAATGTGCCATGGTGCAAGTGCACCTGGCTTTAGGAATGGGAGATGACACTGATAGGTTTAATGTATGTTACGCCCAAAACAAACATGATTGATTAAGAGACTGTGCAACCCCTTTGTGCTTTGCACCTTACTTTGTGCCCAAATTATGCGCTGTTTAACTAGCGAAAGTGGATTTGGACACACCCTAAATGCACTTGCACCATGCGCTTTACACCATACTCTATAGATCATTTAAATAGGGCCCTATGAGTCATAGAGTTGCTGAGACATAGACCAAGTTTTGGAGCTTATGTTTTTGTGACTAATTTGTAAAGATGGAGAAACAGATCCACTTTTTTTTTTTTTTTTTTTTTACAAGGACAGGTGATACATTTTCCCTCCAAAGCAAAAATTCACCATGACTCTTTCTGCCATTACATGGTAAGAATATGGTGTGGTGGTATAGATACAGGTAGAGTCAAAGAACTATAAGCATTAGCTAGAGCGATTCACATAATCATTGTTACAACATAAAAAAATGTAACCTTCAATACATAATGTGGAAATGTTTTTTTAAGAATAGTAAAATCCCTTTTCTCCCAACATAGTAAATAAATGATTTGAAGTTTGGTTCACTTTTTTTCCCTCTGAATTTCTAACATTCACACCTTAAGAAGGGCTGACATCTTTTAAATGGCTGTGCTGAGCATTCCACGCCAACATGAGAAAGATGGAACCAACCTGTAAAATTCTCTCCCTACAGAGATGTCTGTGCCCAGGCTATGACAGGCAACAAGTCCCCTAAGCTAGTGTTATCATGTTTTGAGGCAACATACTACTGTTGCATTTTAAAGGTTGGATTGAGTATGTTTGTGGGACATGGTCTGGCAGAAGGAGGTTCTTTGGGGGATGTTTTTATTATGATTGTACTGTATTTGCCTGTGAGCTCCTGTTAGTGACTTGACTGCTATGATGCAACATAGATTAGATGGATTTAGATTTAAACACGAATTTAATTTTTACTCCAGCTTACCCCATTCTCCTCCAGAGCAGCCAGTGGCTTATTGATGCTGTTGACAAATTTGTTGACGTGTTCAAAGTGTTTGGTCATCTCAGTTGCTAGCACCATGTCAATGATGGCCTGTCGTAGTGTACGATATTCATTCCTAGACAGAGAGAGAGAGACAGACAAAAATCAGGTTGTGAGGGAAGGGACAGGGAAGAGAAAGGAAAAGAGAAAAAGTGAACAGAACAGAGAGTGACTGACTATACAGTGTTGTAAATAGCATGGAGGCCCATGTAAATAGACCGCAGTGGGAATAGATGGATGCACTATTAATCTTGCCTCGTCTGACGCTATTACATGTGAGGCATTCTACTTTTTGCACTGGAATCATATTACCCCCCTGTCTCCCACACTCACTCACGACATCTCAGGTAATGACAGAATAATAACCGATCTTCCTAAACTTTCAGGAATAATGTCAATAATTAAGGTGATATAGCTGTCTTTTTTTTAAATTTTAAGTTACTGTAAAAAGTTAATAGAACAAATGCATCTATGGACTGTTAATTAAATAAAGGTGGCTTAGTACATCAAATATAGAACCAAAATTTATCTTATTACCATTGAAAGCTCATGGAGGGTATCAACTCAATTAAGGAAATGAAATCCGCTTCCGGTGTGGGAAGATGGTTGCGCAAATTCGCGTTTGCAGCGGCCTCACCTAGTGCCAGAAGATGGTGACGCGAATTCACATTTGCAGCAGCCTCACCCAGTACCGTCCATGCAGTGTCTTTGTCCACGTCAAAGTTTTGTCTTTGTTTGATGACTGGGAGAGCTGGCACTGGATTGGCTGGAAGAGCAGGGCAGCCTAAGCTAACTGCTAGCCCATGCAGACCGGCAGTTCCGATAACACGGAGGGCGGTCTGTCGGCAGCCTCACCTGGCGTTGACTGTGGTGTTTTTGATGTCGTCGTGAGGAGTGCGGGAGGTGTGTCGAGGGTGTCTGGCTAGGAGAGCTGGCACTGGATTGGCTGGAAGAGCTTGGTTTGCTTTGTCCGGTGGGCCCGGGGACCACGGTCCCTGCCTGGAGCTGCACCCGAAGAGGAAACGCTGAGGGCGGTCTGACAGGACGCGGACAGTCATCCTGGCTGACGTTCGTTCCATTGGACAGTGATTTTTTGTTTAGTTTGGATATATGTGTTAGTTTGGATATGTGTGTTCTTGTAGTTTTTGGATGTGTTTTTGTTTTTATGTTGTACTACTGTGGGCTGGGGGAAACGGCATTTCGGCATTTTGTTTCATTTCATGTATGCAAGTGCATGAAGTGAAATGGCAAAGTGTTCCTGATTCCTGATTCCTAAAGTAATCACTCACTAAGTATGCACATACATTGTAAGAACTGCAGGCCTTGTTCACAATGAATTCAAATCCAGTAGAAATCCCTTTTGAAAGGAACTTCCTACCTCTCCATGTTCTTGAAGATGTTGCACTTATCATCTCGTGTGGTGATTTGGAAAGCCAGTGCTGCGTGGTGGCTCTCTAACACGGCTGTGTCATTGTAGAGAATGGCCAGTTCGCTGCCTGCATTGCACAGAAAGCTGTTGGTGCGGCCTGGGTGGTCCACATCGTGGACAGTAGCAGCAATCAGGGCAGCCACCTCATCTATAGGGTCCAAACTTTGCTGTCAGGGGCAAATAAGTGTATAGAACAATGAACATTACCAAAAAGGTAGGATTTGGCTCTTTGAGAAAAATAGCAGTACAAATGATGTAACCGTAAAGATCATTTTAAAATACTGACTTCAGCATTGCAGCATCAGAGTTTCATTACCACTGTTACTGTTTGACTTGCTGTGAGTTATAATATTTTTGATTGCCATGCAGTTGTTATTTCCTTGACCTATGTCAAGAAGCTATAGATGAGAATTAGCCACTGGCATATTTATATTGATTAATATCAATAGTGGATAAAACATTCACATTCTTGCATGATTTTAACCACGCAAATTATTCACATTGTTGCATGATATCAACCATGCAAATTAATCTTTTAATTTTTCTATGTGACAGACCTCTTTTGACTTGTCTAAGACAGAACCTAAGGGATTTCTTTCTTCTTTTTTTTTTGTGCACAAGCCTTGGGTGATCCAACCTCAAAGTCCAGTGGCTAAGCCAATGAGAGATCAATTCCCTGAGGTCATAAATATACAATTTGATAATCAGCTTAGTGGATGGAAACACTTAAACAGTCACTGATCCATTGACACACTTGGGCTAAACCACTTCTTCAAGAGACATATTGCTCAGTCAGGATACCTGACACTCAAGACTTGAGTGAATGAAGTCATGCATGACGGGAGAAAGACCAAATTTTTAGACACATATATCGATCTATTTGTGCGCTGATAAGCATGGCAGATTCAGGTGGGCAAGGATTAGCATGCATCTTTTGGATACAAAACCATGACAACTGTTAATATTGCTTGCTAAAAAATTAGTCCCCAAAGCATAAACACCCATCTTCCTGTGCTGTGTTGACTTTGTTCAACATATTGACATTATAAAGCTGCGTTGTCTCATATCTATTCAGGAACCTCTATGTCTCTCATAGTTTCAGGTTTCCCCCCCCCAAGAATGACACATGTACAGAAAATGAACAGTACTTGGAAGAATTTTCCATTCTGTCAAGCATTGGCTGTTTAGTAATTGAATTAACAATAAACTATTACTGTGGTTTCTTGAATGAGTGGCTGCTACATGGAATGCTCCATGGGAAGACAAAATAAAACACCATATAAGGTAGTGAGCATTTTTTCCACTGAACTGTACCACCGACAGGGATGGGACAGAAACATTGGAGAATCAGGAAAACAGTAATATCCCATTGTAAATAAATGGATAAGTATTAAGTGGGACTGGTGACCAAAAACCTATAGCAAGTCATGACAGAGAGCTGTCACGACACTGTGACCATCCATTCATTGTTGTAGTCTGTCAAAAAAGCACAAAGTAAGCAACTCAAGACTGCTTGCACAAGCCACACAGGCACGCATGAACTATGGGCTAGTGACAGTGTTCTAAAAGCTGAGGCTCAATGAGTAAAGTCACAGTGTTTTTTTCAATGAGACATATTGTGGGCATTTTCCATCATTTTTACTGTCATTTTTACCAATGAGGGTCAATTTACCTTAACCCTGTCCTTGCAAAGGAAATATGCAGTTGCATGCAGGACGTCGGCTGCGTGAGACGAGTTGTGGTAGGAATTACTGGAGTGGTAGTTGGCTTCGATCACTTGTAGCCAGGAGCGCAGGGTGGTCTCAGAGCAGTTCAGGAACTCACAGACCCCAAAACGAGAGAAGATCTTCAGACCCAAGTAGGTCAAAGGCCTGTGAGAGAATTCAGCATGGTGGTTTACAGGGGTGCACTGGGAAGGAAATTCAGCCCTGGACTTATGGGGGGGGGGGGTGATATGTACAGTGTATACGACAGTCAGTTACATTTTTTTATGGGGGAGGGGGGTAATGTAATCACAGGTTCGAGTTCAAGTTTCACTTTATTATCATATACATATGAAAAGTACCATGTACCTTAAAATGCAATGAAATGCATGTGCCCTGGCTCTCTCACGTGTTAAAACTATATATAAGGAAATAATAAATGATAGCAAAAACAATAAATAAGGAATTAGAAATCCCACAAAATAATAAATCACTGATGTTATGTAAGGCGCCTACTGTTCATTATTCTGACCGCCTGGGGGTAAAAACTGTCTTTGAGGTGGCTGGTCCGAGCTCTGATGCTCTGTAAACGTTGTCCTGAGGGAAGGAGTGAGAACAGACCCTGTGCTGGGTGGCTGGTGTCCTCCATGATACGTAGGGGCTTCCTTCTGCAACGGGTGGCGTAAATGTCCTTAAGCTGTGGCAGTGCTATTCCTATGATTTTTTAAGTAATTTTTACTATCCTTCTGCATTGTTTGTGGCCCTGTTCAGTCAAGTTGCCAAATCACACCAGTATGCTTCCAGTAAGGATGCTCTCTATGGTAGTCTGATAGAAATTAGTCAGGATTTTGTGGACATCCTGAATTTTTTAAGACATCTCAGAAAATATAGTCTCTGTTGTGCCTTTGAATGATACAACTGGTGTTTAGAGAAGAAGGGACTCATGTATCAATCGTTACTATGGGCAAATTTGTTCATACACACCCATGGGATTTTTTAGCCCTGAAGTTTGTCTCATAGACCAGTGTAGACCCTGGGTAACCCCTGAATTTAGACACTGATTGGCTAACACTGATGTCTTTGCAGGCCTGGGTGATTGCTCGTTGCAAGAGGTAGACAATGGATGTTAGGAGGAAGGAATTACAAATAACCATCATGCTTTTCTGACTGTCAGATAATCTTGAGGGCTAAAAAATCCCATGGGTGTGTATGAACAAATTTGCCCATAGTCACGTTTGATACATGAGGCCCCAGGAGAGGGAGTCTGAGATCTGAATGCCTAAAAATCTGAAGCTCTTCGCAATTTCTTCAGGAACATCGTTAATGTAAACTGGTGTCTGAACCGTTTTGGACTTCCTAAAATCAACAATTATTTCCTTTGTTTTCTCAACATTTAGGGAGAGGTTGTTATCTTGACACCATATAGATAGGTCCCTCACCTCCCTACTATAGGCATCTTTATTGTTGTCATTTATCAGTTCAATTACTGTGGTGTCATCTGCAAATTTCTCTATGCTGTTATGATATTTGGCAACACAGTCATGTGTGAACAGACTGTAGAGTAAGGGACTAAGGCAACAACCCTGTGATGTTCCTGTATTGAGAACTATGGTAGATGAGTAGCTGATATCTGTTCTCACTGTCTGATGAGGTCTGCCTGTCAGAAAGTAATATAACCACATACAAATGGAATTAAATAGACCAAGGTCCCTAGCCTTAACACCAATTTAGAGGGTACAATGGTATTAAATTCAGAGCTTTAGTCAATAAACAACATTCTGACATAGATGTTTTTTCCTTCAAGGTGTTTTCACACAGTATGCAGAGCCAATGACAGAGCATCTTCCACAGAGCTATTTGACCGATAAGCAACTGTAGCAGATCAAGGTTGGCAGGAATGTTAAGATTTATGTACGTCTTAACTACATAAATGACATGGCATATGGCCCTGTGTGATGGCCTGGCGGCCTGTCCAGGGTGTCGCCCTGCGTGCCGCCCCATGACTGCTGGGATAGGCTCAAGCATCCCTGCGACCCTGAGAGCAGGATAAGCGGTTCGGATAATGGATGGAATAACTAATTTTTCAAAGCATTTCATTATTACTGAGGTCAAAGCAACGGGTCTATAGTCATTTAGACAGGATACAGGTGATTTTTTGGGCATAGGCACAAAAAGTGTTTTCATAAAGGATGTAGGAACCTCATGTAGTGACAATGACAGGCTAGAAATTACTATAAAAACATTTGATAGCTGACTAGAGCAGGTATTAAGGACATGAGATGGGATACAGTCTGGGCCGGCAGCTTTGCGTGCTTTGACAGATTGAAAAACCTTACTCACGTTCAGCCTACATCACTTGATGTGTTACCTCGTTGATTGAGTGCCCAACAAGGTTCTGTGTATTGTCTGGTGGTCCCGAGTTACACTCAAAGCAGCCATAGAACCTGTTCAGGTCATTCAGGAGTGAAGTGGTGGTGTTGGTAAAACCACCTGCCTTGGCTTTGTAGTCCATTATCACTTGCAGTCCCCACCACATGTGTCTGGAGTCCCCGCCATTGTAATGCTGTTCTAGTTTATCCCAATATTGTTTTTTAGCTGACCTAATGGCTTTCCTCAGCGTGTACCTGGCTTCCTTGTAGCGGTCCTTATCCCTGGCTTTAAAAGTGGCAGTCCATTCTTTTAGTCTCAGCTGAATGTCGCTATTAATCCAAGGTTTCTGATTTGGATAGAAGCATATGGAACGAGTGGGAAAACAGATGTCCACAAAGAATTTAACATAGTCAGTAACTGTATCGGCATATTTGTTCAGGTTCAGAGGGTTCCTCAAAACCGACCACCCTAAAGTTTGAGCTCATTTTCCTCTGATCAGCACTGTACTCTCCCTCAAGGTGAGTTTCTCGCTCTTAACTTTCGGCTTGTAAACAGGTAGCAAGAGAATGGATGAATGGTTCAATTTCCCAAAATTAGGCCGTGGAATAGATCTGTAGGCTCCCTTGATAGTGGAGTAGCAGTGATCCAAGATCTCGTCAACCCTGGTTCCACAGCTGACACGCTGGACATATTTAGGTAGCACCGATTTGAGGCTGCAGTGATTGAAGGATATAGGCCACTAGAGTTAGCACCCTAGTCCTTGCTGGTAATGATATAGTCTTTTACTGTTTGCAGGTGATTCAAAGGCTTTTGCAATGAAAAGTAGCACATGTCTATTCCAGGATATATTTCAGTAGGCACAGACTTATATTGTAACACGCCATCAGCATGGCTTAAATAGTAACAAGTAGCCTGTCAGTAGGGTCGTTTTGAAACCACAAATTACAGCAGCTTTAATTGAACATGTAGCCTAGCCTATAATTTAACTTCCATCTTACTGCTTCAGTTTGCTCCTCTTAAATACCATTGCTGGCCACTTGAGGATGCTGATGCCCAAACAGTATGTCAATTTTTTCCCACAGCGCACACAAAACTGCCACCATGTGTCGCAAATTGTGGTCACTCACTCACTCATGGATGACCTGAGAGAGATGTTTAGTAGGACACCCCTGCAACTGATGTATGGACACATGGAGGACAACAAATAACATTACAGAGTTGAAGACATGCCAAAGCGAGCTACCTATATAGTTAGCCTAGTTTTACTCATGACACATTTAGAATATGACTAATCTCTGTAACATAGTCGCTACTTTCTGGTCCCCCACCTTTCTCATTGCACACTGCCTTGCTCCACCTACACGCGCAGCACAGGTGTGCCGTGGGTCTGGATGGATTCATGCTTGTTTACATTTGGAAGCCTGTGCATCCAAAACCTGCTTCATTTTTTTCAATATTATTTTGAGCCCATCCTTTACTTTTTTAAATTTTCTTGTCCATCTCACTGCTGTGCGCTACCTTTGCATAGAATGTTAACGCTCATTAACTAACTTGGTTGTGATTGGCCAGTGAGCCCAGTTAATAATAATACTAATAATACATTTTATTTGTGGGCTCCTTTCAGAGCACGCAAGGACACCTTACAGTACACAGTAAAAAAAAAACAAAAAAAAAAACAAGCAGCACTGTATCGGACAGCATAAAATCAAAACAAAGCAGGGTAGACAATAAAAAGTTAATACAACAGATAAGTATAAAATCATCATCTGCACAAAACTCAATGACGCATGGATCAGACTGAATATGCCAGTTTGAAAAGGTGCGTTTTGAGATGGAATTTGAAGGTTGAAAGAGAGTCAATATTGCAAATTTCTTGTGGGAGAGAGTTCTATAGGCGGGGGGGCAGAATGACTGAAGGCTCTAGTCCCCATGGTAGTCAAGCGGGCCAATAGTGTAGTGAGTTGGAGAGCAGTTCCGGAGCATGCAATCATGTGCACCCCAAATGACAGGCACACAGGACCAGTAAAAACTTTTTGGATTTTTTTGACGGTCCACCAATGTGGTGGCCCACCACAATTTGTCCCGGTATGCCCGATGGCCAGTACACCACTGGTGGTTTAAAACAACCTCCCTTACTGTGTTCATGCTCTCCTTCTATAACCCTGAACCCGAGATACATTTTCTCTAGCGGCAGACTACCGTGTTGTCACCTCACCGTTTCATGGTAGCAGCCTCCAAGTTGAAGATGTCGAAGTCCCAAGAGTCTTCGCTCTCCATGGTCTGGGCGATGCGAGGCGGGATGTCGTTTAACGACAGAGGAGTGGTCAGATGGCTGGGGATATGATGGGGTTCTGTTTGAAAAAGAAATAGAGATGAAATAGAAAAGCACAGACAGAGAAATAGACATGCATTTAAAGAATGTAAAATGGGGTCAGGAGATCACGGTGAAAAAGAGTGAAAGCTCTTCAAATTTGAAAATTTAGAAGTTCCTGGATTACTATTTTCAGATGTTCCAACATAAAGGAAACCTTATTTTAGGTTTCAAATATCTCACAGAAAAAAATAATCTTCAGAATATCAAAAAGTAGCTAAGCGTTTCTTAATGGGCATGCTCATTATCATAACCAGTGTGCTTTTTATTTACTTACGTTTTGTTGAAAAGATGTACTCGTTCCCTGACAGTCTGCGTAAGCCATCCTGTGACAGAGGGGGAAAAAAGAGACAGGGACAGAGATAGTGAGCAAATTAGGAATTGAATGCATAGGTCATCATTTAGATTTGGAAGACATCACCAGCATCAGAATCACTGTTGCCATTAACTAGAGTCAGCCTGAAAAGAACTTGAACTGTGAAGCATCTATTTTAAAAATGTCCTCGTTATAAAATGTTGATGTTTGATTTGAAGTTATCGAGAAGAGAACCTTGCCAACACTCAGTATCTTATACAACTGTCCCTTGTTCTATGTAAGTAGGAGCACTTGTAGAAACCTCAACTTCGTGTTTAAAGCAAAGGACATGGGTGAGCGTTAAAATGCCATTGGGATTTTCAAGTTGGCACATCTCATCAAAAATATTTGGTCACATGACAGTCACAAAACCTTATTGATGAGTATGAGCCGATATTGCAAAAGATCACCTCTACTTTGAAAGAATTTCCAACGCAATAGTAGTGCAGAACTGGGCGTTAGGTTCCTCGATGTATGTGTTACAGAGTGAAGTGTTTACTTCAAGAGTAAGAGAGGAAGAGGAGAGTAGCTCATCTTTGACCCAGAGCATTGTCTTATGTTGGTGCTGCCTCTGTATTTGCAGGCTATTTTAAGATATTTTTCCCAGAAAGATGATAGCTCCTCTCTTTGACGTTCAACAAATCTATTGAGAACACACCCTGTCAAAGAGTTTATCTGCCTCGGCGGAGTCAGCTAGAAATGTACTGCAAAGAGAATAATCAATCAGGCAACTTGTAAGGTTCTACTAAAAAGATTATCTAGACTGGGCAAAACAAAACGCACCCACTCATACTCTCATAGCTCTTGGGGTATCAACAACCATTATCCTACATGGACACAAAAAATGTCCCTGAGAACTTCTACATATAACCTCTTTAGGTACATCTCTCCATCTCTGTGTCTCTTGAGTGCATATCTATAAGTAATGTCATGCTTATTCATCTGATCCAAAGCACAGGATGTTTCCAGGCATGTGGAGCTGAGAGGAAGAGGTTCATGTGAGTGTGTTAGTTGGTGTGTGTGTGTGTGTGTGTGGGGTGGGGGGGTGGGGGACAGAGATACAGAAGGGGGGAGGGCTTTCCTCTCCAGCCTACAGGAGCACAAAGGACAATCTAACACTTCCTCTGGGGTTGTTGCCAAGACTGCCAACTTGGCACTCTTTCTACTTCTCTACTTCAGTGTGGCTGTTAAACTCTCTTTCTCTCTTTCGCAGTCTCTTTCTGTCTCTCTCTCCACGGAAGTGCACAAACATGAATGCACACACACAAGAAACAGGTGCACACACAAACATTCCTGACCTTTTGCTGCTTTCATGAAACACGTGACACATCACATGACATTGTGGGCTTTTGATACCCAACTACATACGGTGTATACCAAATGGAAAATAATGTGGACATGAACGCTTTCTCAACAGAATCTTATGCAAACTTTTTAGCCTGTCTGGATTGTATTCAAATAGATTGGTTATTCAAGCAGATTTCCAGCAATAAGGGCGGACATATATGTTTTTAGATTGGTCTAAGGTCCCTGGTGCCATGTGGTGCTTCCCCTTACAGTCATTAGCCCCCCCACAAGGTCATTTGTGTGGGGATCCTCATCCTTGGTGCCCAGCTGTGGGGAGTAGAGCTCAGTGGTCCTTAGGATCTCCAGCACCCGATCCAAAGCCTCCGCCACAGGCATGGGACTGCTTTCCTGAGCTGCATTGATGATGTTTATCACCTGGATGGAGAAAGGCATAGTAGAATATAGGGAGAAGATCTACTACTAGAGGCTCATATCATTTATTCTTATTACATTCCCAAAACAAGAGGTTAAAACATTGGATTATTGGGGTAGACATCTATGTATTGATAAGGCATACAGATGTTACAAATGTTAGCATATTGTGCAATTGCACATGCAAGAGCAAACTCACTTACTTGCAAATATATGTGCATTCACAAACAAACAAGCAAAGACACACACACACACACACACACACACACACACACACACACACACACACACACACACACACACACACACAAGCAGATCCATCAATAGCTTTATTCCAAGGAGGAAGATGCCTACAGGGACTGACAGCATAGTCAAATGATACAGCAGAGGAACTGCAGTGTGTCATATGACCCATCCCTGGGGACTTCCTCCATTTCCAACCAGCTAGACAGTAGTCTATATAATTCACTGAAAAAAGCAAGGCATTCTCATCCCACATGTTTTTCTGCCTTGTACATGATATATGACTTTTTATCAGTCAATCTGTTGTCGGCATGGTATGCATGGCCTCTAGATGTAAGATTTGAATGGTACAAGAAATGCTCATGGCCGCTTTGGTAGCTTTATGATTCGAACGCTCAGTCATGTGATGGTGATGGGAGCATCAGTGCAAACTGATAATCATATGATGGAGACTGTTAGGAAGGAGAAGATGCACCTTGGTGATGGGAGCTTCGATGGTCATGGAGTGGATTCGGGCCATGGAGGAGTGCCTTCGCTGGGAGCTCCCTGGCAGGAAGAAAAAAATTTCATCAATTCATATAAGTTTGACCTCTCTCTTTATCAATAAATTTTAGATGGAAATTCAACTATACAATTAGCATTTGTTTTTCCATTGGTTGGTGTACATGTGTCCAATCAACTCTTGATGAACTTGAAATTAGTAAGTTTTAGAGAGACCACCAGTTTCCATAATTTTTCTCTGTTCTCTCTCTCACCATCACTCCCTCGGGACGTTGTGGATCTGACATCAAGAGAGCCTTTCCTCCGGTCCTTGTGCTTACTGGATTGGATATCTGGGGGGAAAAGGGCAGATTACCACACATAAACACAGATACACAGTGATACCAGTCCAAAGGGAAGAGGGATCTGATGTTGACCCAATTATTTTGGAATGAATTTAAAATGGGCTAACAATATGTAGCATTTAAGTTTTGGTTAAGGGTGCTGTCATCTCTACACTAACCGAATACCAATCACCTTAAATTTACAGCAAAACTAAAATAAGGAGGTGAAGCTGCAAGCAACTGCAATGGTTTTTATGTCCACATGGGTTTTCCAATCATTGTGTCAATATCTTGGACATTGCAGAATTTTGGAATATACTTTTTGCTGTCCAAAAAAAAAAAAAAGTTCTATCAGGCGACAGTACTTAAAAATGTCAATTCTTTTTACCTAATCTCAAAATTTATAATTCTTCCGTAATTAAGATTATAAGATTAGAAAAGCTTTTTTTTGTATTATCTCAGAAAAGATTGAGATTGCACAAAAACTTTCAACAATAGCAGGGACTATGAAATTGGACATATATTACCTGTCTGGGACTCTGCCTGCACACGTTCACTGGATTTATCACTCTGTATGGACAGAGGAAGAGAAACAACTTGGCACATTTGGGTCATAAAACTTTACTCTGTTGTGAAACACAAAAATGAACACACTTCTTACCTTATTATTATCATTTGAAGGCCTGTTGATAGACACATAGTGTCTGATTTTTCTGTGTATGACAAGAGTTAATTAGTATCAGAGGGAGGAAAAATAGAAGTACAATGATTATACACATTCACTAAATTACTGCACGGTGATTTATAATGAAGGATGGTTCAAACTTAGCTACTGAATGAACAAAGCCAAAACATTCAGTCGCTCACCCTCCCTGTCCAATCACAGGTGTGATTTTCACATTTTGTTGAATGCTGTCTCCATTCTTCTTTTTGGCATAATAGATCCCCTGCCACTCCTGAAACACACCAAGCCAGACAAATTCAAGACAGAGGCAGTGAGACTGATGAGCAAAAAAAAAAAAAAAAAAAAAAACACACAGGATGAGAGTATACCCAGAAATAACTCTCAGAAAAACATTCAGAAAAAAAATTGTTGGGAAGATTTATTTGACAAAAAATACTAAAATCGAGGAAGCATATAAAAACAATCATTGGTCAAACAAGTGCAGAAAATCTGGATGTGGGAGTGGAATAAGGGGTTTTTCCGGGGTGGTGCCTGTGAAGGGGAATTAGGGTGTATCAGAGAGCAATAAGTTGATTTAATGGGTAGGTAAAAACCCTCCTGGTGTCCAGTGACTCTGTTTCATGTCCACCCCATCCATGGACTGCTGTGGCAACTTTAAAGGCTTCTCCTGCTGTTAGTCTGTCTGGGACTGACCTTCGCTCTCCATGCAGTAACATCACAGCACAGCCAGTTCCAACTGAACTCATGCACATAAAACAGAGCTGCAGGGTGGCACACGGTGCAGTTCATGCACTGCAATTGTATGTACGTACACTACCGTTCAAAAGTTTGGGATCACATTGAAATGTCCATATTTTTGAAGGAAAAGCACTGTACTGTTCAATGAAGATAACTTTAAACTAGTCTTAACTTTAAAGAAATACACTCTATACATTGCTAATGTGGTAAATGACTATTCTAGCTGCAAATGTCTGGTTTTTGGTGCAATATCTACATAGGTGTATAGAGGCCCATTTCAAGCAACTATCACTCCAGTGTTCTAATGGTACAATGTGTTTGCTCATTGGCTCAGAAGGCTAATTGATGATTAGAAAACCCTTGTGCAATCATGTTCACACATCTAAAAACAGTTTAGCTCGTTACAGAAGCTACAAAACTGACCTTCCTTTGAGCAGATTGAGTTTCTGGAGCATCACATTTGTGGGGTCAATTAAACGCTCAAAATGGCCAGAAAAAGAGAACTTTCATCTGAAACTCGACAGTCTATTCTTGTTCTTAGAAATGAAGGCTATTCCATGCGAGAAATTGCTAAGAAATTGAAGATTTCCTACACCGGTGTGTACTACTCCCTTCAGAGGACAGCACAAACAGGCTCTAACCAGAGTAGAAAAAGAAGTGGGAGGCCGCGTTGCACAACTGAGCAAGAAGATAAGTACATTAGAGTCTCTAGTTTGAGAAACAGACGCCTCACAGGTCCCCAACTGGCATCTTAATTAAATAGTACCCGCAAAACACCAGTGTCAACATCTACAGTGAAGAGGCGGCTGCGGGATTCTGGGCTTCAGGGCAGAGTGGCAAAGAAAAAGCCATATCTGAGACTGACCAATAAAAGAAAAAGATTAAGATGGGCAAAAGAACACAGACATTGGACAGAGGAAGACTGGAAAAAAGTGTTGTGGACGGATGAATCCAAGTTTGAGGTGTTTGGATCACAAAGAAGAACGTTTGTGAGACGCAGAACAAATGAAAAGATGCTGGAAGAATGCCTGACGCCATCTGTTAAGCATGGTGGAGGTAATGTGATGGTCTGGGGTTGCTTTGGTGCTGGTAAGGTGGGAGATTTGTACAGGGTAAAAGGGATTCTGAATAAGGAAGGCTATCACTCCATTTTGCAACGCCATGCCATACCCAGTGGACAGCGCTTGATTGGAGCCAATTTCATCCTACAACAGGACAATGACCCTAAACACACCTCCAAATTGTGCAAGAACTATTTAGAGCAGAAGCAGGCAGCTGGTATTCTATCGGTAATGGAGTGGCCAGCGCAGTCACCAGATCTGAACCCCATTGAGCTGTTGTGGGAGCAGCTTGACCGTATGGTACGCAAGAAGTGCCCATCCAACCAATCCAACTTGTGGGAGCTGCTTCTGGAAGCGTGGGGTGCAATTTCTCCAGATTACCTCAACAAATTAACAGCTAGAATGCCAAAGGTCTGCAATGCTGTAATTGCAGCAAATGGAGGATTCTTTGACGAAAGCAAAGTTTGATGTAAAAAAAATCTTATTTCAAATACAAATCATTATTTCTAACCTTGTCAATGTCTTGACTCTATTTTCTATTCATTTCACAACATATGGTGGTGAATAAGTGTGACTTTTCATGGAAAACACAAAATTGTTTGGGTGATCCCAAACTTTTGAACGGTAGTGTATGCACACACACACACACACACACACACACACACACACACACACACACACACACACACACACACACACACACACACACACACACACACACACACACACAATGGCTGGAGCACACATTTACTTGATGTCACTCTGTCCTTTACCTTAAGGACAGTAGCAGGCAACAGGGGATATCACTAGGATGCACAATGATTACACAATACACCATATGGCAAAACTAAAAAGAACACACAGTGGTTAGCACTGTTGCCTCACAGCAAGAAGGTCCTGGGTTTGAACCCCAGGCTGTCCCAGGTCCTTTCTGTGTGGAGTTTGCACGTTCTCCCCATGTCGGTATGGGTTTCCCCTGGGTGCTCCGGTTTCCTCCCATCATCAAAAAGACATGCATGTTAGGGTTAATACTGTGCCTCTGACCAAGGCAATAGGAAAAAGAACTGGAGTTGGTCCCTGGGTGTTGCACCACAGCTGCCCACTTCTCCTATATGATAGGATGAGTTAAATGCAAAAAACAAATTTCCTTGTAACCGAACAACTGTACAATGAAAAAATAAAGTGGCTTTAGCCCCTCTCCGGCATTCCACAGTTCCAGGTTCTCAGCTCTTGTCTTGTTAAGATGTACTTTATTAATCCCCAAGGGGAAGTTCATCCTCTGCATTTAACCCATTCCAACACACACTGTAACTAGGACCACTAGGGGACCAACTCCAGTTCTTCTTGCCATCCCTCGGTCAGGGGCACAGACAGGAGTATTAACCTATGCATGTCTTTTGTTCCAGTTGTCATGGTTCCTCAACAGCTGATGCGGACCTTGTTGCTCTGGGTGATGTCCGAGCCAATATGACTCTATCTGTGTTTCTCTCACTCATGTCTGGGGTAGTTGGCTTGATAGCATTAGGAGTCTAAGCCACGGACGCCTACTGGATACTGGTCCCCACGGCAGGAAAGCCAGCATTCTTACCTACTCAGCTATCCAGCTGCTCAGTTGGCTTTGTATAGAATTAGGAGTCTAAGCCATGGACTCTTACTGGAGACTCGTCCCAACTGGGGTTTGAACCCAAGTTTCCGGTGGGACCCTCATACTCCCAGGCCTCTGGCAGAGGACCCGAGCTTGAGGAAGACATACACCACCCGAAAAAGGGTGATTTTTATATACTATATATATATGTGTGTGTGTGTGTGTGTGTGTGTGTGTGTGTGTGTGTGTGTGTGTGTGTGTGTGTGTGTGTGTGTGTGTGTGTGTGTGTATGTGTGTGTGTTCTTTTTAGATGTTTTAAGTGGGCCAACAGTTTCTATAGACGTGTAATTGAACCACAGTGTAAGTGTACAGTAGCTATAGTTAACCATTTCTGTAAAGACCAAATCACACAACCAAAGTTCTGTAAATGCATATTACCTTTCCTTTGCGTATGCAGGAGTTTATCGTTTCAAGGAGATCAGGCTTATTCTTTTCACTTTTAGGCACTTCTATCATTTCCTTCCCTATTAGCTCGCCTTGTTGGTAGCCCATGATGGCCTCATAAGCAGGGTTCACGTACTGCAGGAGGAGAGGAGAGACAGAGAGAAATAATTTTCCACCTTTGATGACAATATGGGTTTTTTTAAGAGTAGCACACTAGGCAGAGATAAGTACGGTTTAATGCAGTGGTTGATGCTGAAGTTAGCTGTGATAATGACCTCTGATGTTACATGAGCGTAGCCAGCCAATACAATGCATTTTCAGAGAAGCTTGCACATTTGTCACTTCATGAAACTCATAAAAAGCTTTTTTTATGTGAAAACAGAAAGTGATAACACAGTCTAAAGGGCTTCATAGTCTGGTGAATAAAAGGAACCATTCAGAGAGGGCGAGAACACAACTATCATCCCTGAGATCAGGAATCACAAGACATCAGCAGGCTAGGGTGACCAGATTTTCAAAATCCCAAACCGGGACCCTAAAAAGTGTACTGCATGTTCATGCACGCGCACACGCATATGCAAGCGCTCACAAGCTTGTCTGTCTCACTGGACATGATACATTGAAGGATTTTCATCCCCTCCCACCAAAAAAAGACAGGCTAGTGTAGCCGGGACTTGGGACACCCAGCTTGAAACCGGGACAATCCTGGACAAACTGGGGCATCTGGTCACCCTAGAGCAGGCGCTAAAACAGGACAGAGTGGGAGAGAGTGGGGTAGTGGGGAGGGTTGTGAAAATGCAAAGTGTATCAAAGACCCACCTGAATGACTTGATCGTCAGAAGTGATCTCTATGGCCTCTTGGCTTTGTTCTAGAGCTGTGAAAATAGCATTTCCAGCCCTTGGGCAGGTAGAAAGAGGGGATCAACAATCTCATATCTCACTAAACTCACATTCTCAAATGTATAACAAATGCATTCATTACAAACACTTAATAAAGACAACAGATGAACTACCCAACATGTTGACCCACAGGTCAGAGTGCATATAAAATAGATACCCATTTACTTCCCAGAGATATAGATAAAGGCTAATGACATTGGCAGGAACGATTACATTTATCTGTATCTGGATGAGACAGTCAAACCTCTTTGTGATGCTTTGACCTTAGTGCAGATGGCCTAGATTGGGCATCCTACAACTTCTGCACAACTTAATGCACAGGACAATAGTGAGGTCTGTGCTCTCTATGAAATATCCATTTACTACTCACCTTAGTTTGAACTGTGCCCGCACCTCTCCATGCTCTAGCTGTAGCAGCTCATTGTAGCAGGCCATCATATTGGCATTCTCCACATATCTCTGAGGGTCAGAGGGCAACACAAAGCAGCATGCTTCAAAAAAAGATAGTCAGTATCCAATGCTTCGAATTAATCATATAAAAGAAGTACGTTATGGATGCTGATAATACCAATGCCTTCAGGTAATTCACGCATTCACACTACTTAGTGGGTGTTCATCCTCAGCAAACAAAAACTACTCTCTGGATTCTTGCTTTTGGAAATAAGATTGAATGCTGACACCAATAAAAAAAATAAATAAAATAAAATAAATGCTAACAAAGGTGTACACATAGATACATACACACACAAACACATTTTTACTCACCCTATTAAAGCCAGCATTGATCAGAGGCATCACCGAGGCTTCCTCTCTGTCTGGCCTTCAAAACGAGAACATACGTTAGCACGTATGCACGTACGTTAGCTTTTGTACGACAAAGGCCTGTTGAGAGAATGTCAGAGGGCTGCACCATATGACAGGCTCCCAGCCGCTACACTTTTGCTGAGTAAGGTATTTTGATACTGACCATAATTCTAATCATTAGCTAACTAGCAAGACACAGTGACAAAGAGAGCAAGAAGAGGGAGAAACAGAGAGAAAGGGTCAGCAAGTTGTACGTACCTTTTCACAACGGCAACTATCACAGTGTTTTCTGAGGAGTTGACCGCTCTAATTGACCTGAATGTAAACAGAGGGAGCCATTTAGCCAGCAAGCAGGCTGATGGAAAAGCCCATGGCATCAAATCAATGTAGTTTTCAGTTTTTCATGCTCCGATTCTCCAAGGCAGGGAGAGCCCAGTGGTGCAGGTCTGTGAGCATAGCCTAGGCCTCTGAAAGAATGTAGTATACAGGGCCGCTCATCCGCCTGTGGTTTTCCCTAGCCAGTGGTCATAAAGGCCCTTTAGTTCTCTATTGGGGGCTGTGTGTGTACACCAAACGTATGGACTGGCCAAAATGAATAGGGGTAACATACATGCCGGGCAGGGTAAATGAATGTTTGTAAACGTGTTTTTGGTTTGGACGCATGCTAAAGATAGAGAGCTATGTGGGCAAGCACTGCTCATTTCTCAGGGCCATAACTTCACGAGGCAGCATGTGACTAAAGCTGAGGCCAGAATGAACCAGCCCCCATCTGCCCCACCATCCTCCCACCTACAGCAAGGCAAGGAAACCCACACAAGTTTAAGTGGTGGCCTATTGAGTTTTTAGATTTGGTTTTGATTTTGACACTAGCCTTAACTGGCTAGTGCCAGATGTAGTCAAAATCATTCAGTCTGTATCTTCTGTATTTTTCCTGCAATTATAATGTACTTCATAGTTTTGTTGTGAAGGTAATTAGCCTACCGGCATAGTGCTTCAGCATCAAAGTGTTTGGAATGTCTGTGGTCAATGATGATGAGGTCGTGATGCTTCTCAAGGAAGCATTCAAGAGCCGATTCGGGTGTCCGTGCCACGCTGCACCTGAAGTTGGCCTTCTCACATGCCCAGCAGAAGCTATTACTCTGACTGTCCTCTTTGGCAAATACTAAAAGTACCTGTAAAAAATAAAGAGTAGATTAGTCATAGCAATGTTTGTGCTTCTTTCTCCTTCTCGACCTCATGTGATAAAGAGCTGTGTCAAAGACAAAAAAAGAGGCTGGGAATATCAATGGCTGAGCAAACATAGAGGCAAGTCATACACTGGAGTAGCTGGTGTGAAACCTTTTAATCAGTGATCCATATCTGACCAAACCACAAAGGATCTGCACCCCCCCCCCCCAGAGCTATAGCGTCATTTAAGATAAAGATAGTGCAGAAAATGGTTAAGGGCAAAGAGATTATTGCTCAAGTTTATCTGTTCATTTAGAAATGTGAATTGTGGCGTCCGGGTAGCATAGCGGTCTATTCCGCTACCAACAATGGGGATTGCCTGTTCGAATCTCTGCATTACCTCCGACTTGGTCGGGCATCCCTACAGACACAATTGGTCGTGTCTGCAGGTGGGAAGCCGGATGCGGGTATGTGTCCTGGTCGCTGCATTAGCGGCTCCTTTGGGGGGGAGGGGGAACTGGTGGGAATAGCGTGATCCTCTCACGTGCTACGTCGCCCTGGCGAAACGCCTCACTGTCAGATGAAAAGAAGTGGCTGGCGACTCCACATGTATCGGAGGAGGCACATAGTAGTCTGCAGCCCTCCCTCAATTGGCAGAGGGGTGGAGCAGTGACCGGGACGGCTCGGAGAGTGGAGTGATTGGCCGGATACAATTCGGGAGAAGGGGGGGGGTGACTTGTCCAGAGATCACCTGTTCAAATCCCTGTGTTACCTCTGGCTTGGTCGGGCGTCCCTACAGACACAAGTGGCTGTGTCTGCGGGGGGAAGCTGATGTGGGTATGTGTCTTGGTCGCGGCACTAGCGCCTCCTCTGGTCGGTCAGGGCACCTGTTCAGGGGGGAGGGGAACTGGGGGGATAGCGCGATCCTCCCACGCGCTACGTTGGCCTGGCGAAACTCATCACTGTCAGGTGAAAAGAAGCAGCTGGCAGCTCCACATGTATTGGAGGAAGCATGTGGTAGTCTGCAGCCCTCCCCAGCTCAGCAGAGGGGGTGGAGCAGCAACTCGGACAGCTCAGAAGAGTGGGATAACTGGACGGATGCAATTGGGGAGAAAAAGGGGGGAAATTTAAAAAAAAAAATTCTCAGGCGCATCCATGTGCTCTAACACTGACAGCCTAATCAGCCCATTGTGTTGGCTTGACTGTGACTTCGGGTCTCCAGAAGACAGGCCTTGATCAATCAGACCAGCTCTTACCTGATTGTACCAGTAGTTCTGTTGTCCACTGACATGATCTATGACACTATTGCTTGAGCTGGCCTTGACTAGCTGGTCTCCTCCCACTGGGCTGGCAAGGCTGTGGCAGAGGGTTTATGCTGCTACCATAAGACCTGCCTTTGAAAGCATACTCTTCCAGCCAGCATACTTTCATATAACCCCTTACTTGCGTAAATCCAGGACCAGAGATTTAGGGCCCGCCTCCAAGTGCGAAGCCACACTAAGAGCAGATTCATGAGTCACTCTCTCAAACAGACGTCACTTCCAACTGTTGGCAGGGAAGAGAATGAATGTAAAGAAGGGAAAGTTTGTTCTCTAGTCTTAAGGTTTGCATCACACCTGTAAAATTAAATTAGAGTACAAAGACATGACTCTGTTCAGAAACATTAGCCTCTTGCGCACAATGATCAGGGGATAGAGGATTTGTTGTAGGACAATGACTCTTTTGATTTATTCAAATTATTGGTTTGGCTTTATTTTTAAGGTCTGACTCCATTAAAAGCTGACACCAGCCCTATGTAAGAACCCTTAGAGCTTAGATGCGTTTTGCTAATAGATGCCATACTCCACTCATGAACATTTTCATTACAAGCAGCAATAAGTGTCCATGTCGTAAATCCATCATCATCGAGTCCTTCAGCTATGTTTGCTACACACAGAGAATTAGAACAGAATTCCACATTGGGATGTTGGTAGCAAAGTCAACATTCTGGCAGAGGAACACAGGCCAAAATCGGGTCTTTTCAGGTGCCGTTATCAGGGCTGGACTAGGACAGTATGTTTCACACAGTTCTAACACACCCTGTCTCTATGGACCAAAAAAAAAAAAAAATAAGCAAAGAATCTCATAGTACAGCCATGCTGCTGATAGGGAAACATGTTTGATTTAAGGATGTAATTTATTTGTTTGAAATGGGGACAAAAACACAAAAGAAAACAAAAATTTGAGAGTTAGAAAGAAAAAAACAAAAAGAGTGAGAGGAGAGAAAAAGATAAAGCATGAAAGGCAACTGGTTTCTCAGGGGGTAGCTAGGATTTTGGCAAAGCTCTACTGGTCTGTCTAGAAAACATCATTGTTGAAAACAGAGGGCCTAGCCAGATCCTGTGAGCCAAGAGAAAAGAGGAGGAGAGAAGAGAGGAGGAGGGCATGACAGAATCAGCTGTGAGTGACAAAAACAGGAAGGGGATATCTGTCTGCCTCGTTTTCCTACTGTGGTCACATTGGAGTGCATCAGGCATTGGATGATAATGAAACGGATCTGTGCCTTCATAGTATGTACACGTGCAAACAGATGACCACTAATCCATTTGACTCATCATTCTTTTCTTGCAGTCTAGTCAAATAAGATATATGGCAGGGTAATAATGTCTTGTAGGCACCTTATAATTCCAATTTCAGCAGTTTGTTGCATCGGCCTTCAGAGCAAACTTGAAGACACAAGGGCATTTGGTGCCCACAAAAACGAATTATAGTCGTCCCATTTCAAAACGACTTATTGTTGACTTTCATGAGACTTAAGTTGACTTTTGGAGGACACCACGTTTTTCATCAAACAGTAGTGACACATGCCAAAGGGACAAGCACAGCAGAACACTGCATAATGCCTGGACATCAGAGAATGCCCTACTTGCAGTGGCGACGGCAGTCCAAAGCCCCTCTGTGCAGCTCTCCTGAACATGCATTGTTCATTATAGTATGTTCACGGTCATCAATGTTTTGCCTTGTAGTCTTGACAACCCGAGGGAACACCCACACAACGTTTTTATTTCCTATATCTTCCCTGAATCTTTGAACGGGTGCTTGTTTTCTTCTGAGGTGTGAAATCTTTTTCAAATTGAGGAATATTTCCAAGTGTAAACATACTTTGGTATATTTCTGAAGTAGTCATGCACTAGAAAGATTATGCTGACTTTGAATTGGGAGAGTATAATCCATTCAGTATCTATGAGCTAGCTATCTACTGGTTTTCTACCAAGCCAACATTTGGCAGTGTTTACTATACCTGAAGATGGTCTTTAAATAACTTCATTGGTCCGAATTGCACCTCCGTTAATGTGGTCTGAAAAGTAACAGGACGAATGCAAGTGTTAAAACCAATTTCATTTCATAAACAAATTCTGGACAAAATTAGGATCACTTGAATAGTCTCCATTATCTTAAATTGCTCTACTCAAAGAAAATGCAAAATATGTACTGGATGAATCTAGCAGTATTAAGGTATTTCAAAGTCAAAAGTACACAGATAATATTTACATATTTTAATAATTAACATTATATAAAATATATTATGATATTATATATAAAAGTTAACATTCATAAACCAATTAACTAAGTGGCAAAAAAAACAAACAAACAAACATTATAATTGATTGCAAATAAGTCTATTTAAACTCATGCTTTCCCTTCAGAAGAGTTGTCTTTTCTGTCTGCAAATAATTTAGCTTCCTTCCTGCTAAATGGAACCCGGCGCAGGGGTTAGTAACCATAGCAACCAAGCCCCTCGCGAACCGCCATCCCTCTAGAATTCCTCCTCTCCGTAAACAATCTACACACGTGAGTAGGAACACACAGGGAGGAATTTCAGAGCACGTCAGGCAGCAGCAAATCGCTTCTCACTGACATGTAAGCCTTTCGAAATGAACACAAACAACAAAAGAAAAAAAAAGCTGATTAGTTCTCAGTAGTGGCCTAATTGACGTCATTGCGACACAGGGGCCTTTTTTTTTTGCTGCATTGCCCACAGTTTATGACATTGGGATAACAGTTGATGGGGCTGTGTGATAATTTGATCCTCCGCAAACTCGGGGTGGACCCAGTCACCTGAATAGCTTGTGTGCAGCAGAACTGGTATGGAAGTGTAGTTATGTAGTCCATGTATGTACCAGCGTGGCTATGGAGAGGAATCAAGACATGGAAATGGAGCCAGCTCATGGAAATCCAAGGGGATTGACAGGAAGACACTCAGTGATGCTGCAGTGCTGCTGCTGTCACACTTGATTTTAATTACTTCAGCTGTGTTTGTCAGAACAAATCAACTCAGCCATCGAGTCTATTCACTTTGATTTGAGATTTAACCATATTATTCATTTTGCAGTGAAACTGAAACAAAACACTTTTCCCCCTTTAGACTATGGCAAAGCAAATCCGTGTGAATTTCCCGACTGGCTCGTACACATGCCCATGTGCACATTCACTGAAATGCACACAGGAACACTTGCATATACATGGTGAGTTCTATGTGACAGAAATTGCTAGCGAAGTAGTTCAGGTCAGAGCCTTGACGTACAGAGTTTGGCCACAGGGCCTTTCGCAAGCTGAGGCCTAAGTGGAGCAGAACGCAGTGCTCTGTCTCAGTCCACAGAGACATCCCTCTCTAATTGACACTGACACAACCAATGCAACAGCAGCTGAGGTTGTGTAACTGGAAAAGCCAGCCTGCCACACACACACAGAGCCAAGCCAGTCTGCCAGTCTCCTCGGGCAGCATATTCCTCTTGTACAGTATACACACACACACACACACACACACACACACACACACACACACACACACACACACACACACACACAAAATGAATCACTCACCCCAGCATTTGCATCCCGCAAACATCATGCTGGCACTAAACCAGGGGCAAACAAAGTAGGGAAGTGAGTGAGTATGCAGGCCAGCCGGGCGCTATGGACACGTGTGTGCCTATGTAATTCATGTCCTTCCCTCCTGTTAGACTGTGCTGTGTTGTACCAGTCACAGTCTAGCCAGTGCTCACTCTCTCTCTCTCTCTCTCTCTCTCTCTCTCTCTCTCTCTCTCTCTCTCTCTCTCTCTCTCTCTGTCTCTCACACACACACACACACACACACACACACACACACACACACACACATACATACTCATTCACACACAAGCAGACACACTGCAAAAGGCTTGTGAGCTGTTAATCATAGTTGACAGATTTGTTGAGTTGCAGATACAGTTCTGTTCCATGCAAATGGAACAAAACCTGGAACATAAATGGAAGTCTGTGAGATCAATACACTGCATTCTAGTCTTAGTACTTTATATACACTCATGAACATGTCAGTTAGACAAAAAATGCCACACTGCAACACAAATGCTTGGAATATAAAACAAGCAACAAACTCAATAGCTCTGACACGCACTAAACCTCAGAATCCCATGCTGTCCATTGACACATTCCAGCATGACTGCTCCCAATCATCACGTGGCATATGACAACAGACCTTTCCTCCTTTTTGGGATTTGATCACAACAGAATCAGTGTGGGTCTCCAGTCTTCCCAGACTGCAGTCAGGACAGGCTGCAGGCTGCTGCTCCCATTCTATGCACCTAATGTATTTACATAGCAGAGCTGCCTCTGACCCCATATCCTGCTCCCTGTGCATCCGGCCCTATGGATCTCCCTCTCTCTCCAGCCCACTAGCCAGTCTCTCTCACACTCATATACACACATGCTCACACAAACACACACGCTGCACCATACACACTGGGAGAGTGGCTTTCCACTAAAGTGAAAAACAGGAAATTGGATGACATTGTTCGCTACGCAGACGTCAGCAGTGAGAGATAGAAAGAGTAAACAGCTTCCTCCACCCCAGAGCTGGGACCAGGATGCAGGGAATCTTGGGATGTCTGCCCTACTCGTGCTTCTTAGGAAAACGTGCATGGCTGCCCTGCTGACTAACAATCCCCAAATTCCTCAGGTTGATGGAGCTTTCTTCAGCTGAAACACTCAAGCCCCCTCCCTCTCACTGTCTGTATCCCTCTCTCTCTGACCACTCCTGTCCTTCAATTCCCATGTGGTACTTCTAAGTTTTCCTCCTCACTGAATATTTCGCAGATGTGACTAAGTGAAAAATTTCACCAGAAGTAAATCTGACAAACGAGGATAAGTATGGAAAAATACCACGAGCAGTAACATATACAGTATAGTAAGTCTCCCTCTATATATGAAATTTAGTTGGTGTCGAGCCTACGTCTGATGTGTGCGCATGTTTGTGAGCATGAACGCGTGCCAGCATGTTCCAAAGTCTGTGTGCCGCCCAACAGTCAAGAAGTGTGCACCAAATAGAGATGAATCAATGTTCTTCATTAGGGCTGATTAGGGGGAGCAGTCCCAGTCACAGGTGTAGGACGCACAATATGTACCAGACAGATGCACGCACACACACAAGAATGTGAGCACACAGACACATTCACACGCGGACACACACGCACATGCACACACACACAATGCACGCATGCACACACGCACACACAACTAAATGGCATTGCGTGACACATCAACCCCACCACATGCTGAGCCACTCAGATAGTGGTGCTAGCCATGAATGCTGTGTATTCCCTCAAAGAGAATAATTCACATTGATGTGCGGACACTTAAAATTGCTGCCCTTAGAAGAGTGCTTAAGTAATCAATAACAGGGTTTCAAACCAGCAACCAGTTCCAACTCAGACAAATCAATCCACAGCCGGCACCAGTCATAGTGAGGTCTACTGAGCCAAGACGGAAACACGATCCCCCCCCAATTGTACTTGGCCAATTACCCCACTCTTCCGAGCCATCCAGGTCGCTGCTCCACCCCCTCTGCCGATCCGGGGAGGGCTGCAGACTACCACATGCCTCTTCCAATACATGTGGAGCCACCAGCAGCTTCTTTTCACCTTACAGTGAGGAGTTTCACCAGGGGGACGTAGCGTGTGGGAGGATCACGCTATTCCCCACAGTTCCCCCTCCCCCCCTGAACAGGCGCCCCGACTGACCAGAGGAGGCGCTAATGCAGCGACCAGGACACATACCCACATCCGGCTTCCCACCCGCAGACACAGCCAACTGTGTCTGTAGGGACGTCCGACCAAGCCGGAGGTAACACAGGGATTTGATCCGGCGATCCCCATGTTGGTAGAAAACGGAATAGACTGCTACGCTACGGAAACACACTTTTGAGCCTTCTAAAGTCCTAACATACAGGGAAGACTCAGCATCACACATTTGACTGACTGACTTCCACGGATTACAGTCGTAGACTAGTACAGTGGTTACAACTGCACTCAGAGGTGCATGTTTACAAACAAGCTGATTCCATTCGCAAAAAAATCAAACATCTGATACAATCAGGATGGCCCCGACTGGTCAAAGAATCAACTGGGAGGCGAATCTTGTCCTTTGTGACCTGCCCTATTTTTGCACAGATTGGTGCAAACTCTCCATGATCTTGAAAATCAGCCATCATAGACAAATTGGGGTTATAATCAGCCTTTAAATCATCTAGTGTGTTTCCAGTTAGGGAGCAAAAGTAAAGAGTCCCAGATTCACTGTCCCTACAACCTATATATATATATATATATATATATATATATATATATATAAGTGTCAAACATCTAGAAATGTAATGCATTATCAAAGAAATGTGTGGCAAAATTTGGAAAATGAAACATTTGCATTATAAACAACATTAAAAAATTGGGGTGTTTTCATTTTTATAATGAATTCATCATAATCATGGAGAATAATCATAATCTACTAAACTCATTGTTTTAGGTTAGAACATGCTGTGTGAACCAGATTGAAGTTGTTAACATTTCAACACAGACACACAAATTTACACTTTGTGTGTGTGTTGAAACACTAAAGTGTGGACACGCGTGCGTGCGCACACACGTGCATGCACACACACACGCATGCATGCGCACATGTGGATGCTCTGATCAAATTTCATGGTTTTGCAAAATAAATCTGGTTTAACTGTATTTTGCCTCAGCATTTCATTTTCATCTGTATTTTTGCTGTTTGCTGTAAAGAACTTAATAGCAAGTTTTGTTGCTAAAAGCACTGCAGAAATAATCATGGCTTGATGTAATACCAGTCGTGACACAAAAAACAAAGGTGTTGACGTCAATATTACACTAAAATAAAGGATTTGGACTAAATTTAGAAGGTACACTAATACCGTCATGCCCATATTTCGAGCTTTCCCTTTTGCTTTTTAATACACTGACACCATTCTGCTACAGAGGAGCAAAAAGACTCATTCATGTGAAAGAACTACCCCCACTCCTATTGAAAAAGGACACTTGTCCAGTGCTTTAATGTTATTACTGAAGTTCATCCATTTATAAAAATAACAGCAGCTGTATGTGTATATGTGTGCGTGTACTCTGGACCTGTCCACATGCCTTGTCCATGGTGACCAACCCTGCAGTCAGCCGAGCAGAAGACTTTAGGTGAGTCACTGACATGGCTGAAGAAAACTAGGCCATTGTAGATCTGTAGGTCCCACAACATTCATTCTCTCTCTCTCTCTCTCTCTCGGAAAGATCCAACCCTTTCCTACTGTAAACTGGGTGATCCACATTGCCTATACACTAGGAGGATAAAAAAGGATAAATAGGTTTGTTTTATATCTGGCAAAACTCAGAAAAAAGCAACAACAATCGTCAGTATTAATTTTAATTATCCTTATAATGACCCTGGGCATCTAGCTAACCCACATTCAAAGGAGGGAGGCATGGTTTATGGATAAGCTAAAGAGTAATTTTCCTTTTTTCACAATATTTCCATATTTTGGCCTAAATATAATTTCTTATCAATGGATGCATTCCAACCCATATTTACAAAAACAGTGTTTAGTGTGGTGCCCTGTCCCCGTACATTAAGGGCTGCAAAAATACACACCGACCATTTTCTCTCCTGCCTCACCAGAGAGAAAAGAAACTCAAGCATACTCGGATGCACACTCACAAATATAGGCCTAGACACTCAAAGAGGGATGACACCAAGGAACTCAAGGGAGCCTGAGCTCATTCTTGCCCTGAAATTCAGTCCCAAATGACCTTGAATGACGTCCATGTTTTAAAAATACAGAGTTAGCACAAACTGACCAGGTTACCTTATCCTTGGTGACTTGTCCCCATTCCACACTAGCATACTGAAACTTGTGCAGCATCACCTAGGGGTTGACAGAACCTGCAAAAAGCCATTCCAGTAAAAGCCCCATGTATCTTTTACAAGTGAACATGGAGAAGTGGACAAGGATGAGATTTGATGACGGCAATATGCACAAACCAAAACACATGAACCTGCAGTACACAACCAGACAATCTAAGCGTATCATAGCACAACAAACGCTTCCATCATTTAGCCCACTTCGTTGGTCCCACACACACATGTATGTTTGAAAGAAAGAAAGGGGGTAATGTGTATTCACTTCTTAGTGTACTGTATGAGTGCGTTTGCGTGTACGTTTGACGTCAGAATACAAGCAGTGTTCCCATCCCCACCAACACTGCCAAGATGTGCCTGCATACCCTGTGCCTGTTGTCTGTAATGGGACAACTATGTATGTGATCTGTGAATCAGTGTCCCAAGGGAAAGCCGTCATGCTGCATTTTGTGCACACAGACAACATAAGGGTTGGAGGCTAAAAGATCTTGTTCTCTTGCCCTCTCTCCCACATAAATTTATAGGTAGGCAGTAGGCAGGTAGGGATTATTATCAGATAAGAAGAATAACAATAGCATACGCTTGCATTTTGAGTGAGCTTTTTTTAAGGACAGCTACAGGGGTGGAGGGGTTGGCAATTGGCATCTGATTTAGGCAATCAGATGATAGCACAACAGTTAATTGGCACAAAACTTTAGGCCAGAAATACTGTCATGGTAAATGTCACAACTTACTGTGTTGTGAGAGGACCCAGTAGATAAGAGAAATGTGTACATTTTCTGAGCTAGCGGCAATGGCTAAGCAGCAATGATAGAAAGCTTGAGCACAGCCTTGAGCACTGAGGGTTTGTTGCTAAATCCACTATATAATTTCTAAGTGAAGTAGGAATTCGTGGACGGAACTCGAAACAAGCAGTTAAGGCTGCTGTGAAAGCTACCGAGTTGCTGTGGTTGAGGAAGAGGCAATGCCTGCTTCAATCTAGTGGTCAGCTGTTCCTTTGGCCTTTAGCACAGCCTTGCTGCAGTAAGTATCGGTTGGAAATCAGATTTGATGCAATCTTGATTTTTGATCCACTGAGCCTGCTGTTTTAAGAAAGCAATCACCCTCTCCTATCTCTATTGCTGGCGAATTGGTAGGCTGCAATGTCGCATCGGGTGTTAACTGCAGGCCCATGCACAGGTACAAGGTAGTGTGGAGTATATTCTGTGCAGGCATTAGGTAACAGGCATAGCTTTGTTGAATCTGCTGAGAGTGGCTTTTGAGGGGTCGGCTCCAGGACGCTGGAATGCACTGTTGAACCTTCTTGAAGTGTCTTGTTAACCCCAATAATATCAAACCAAACACAGACTCAATCCTCTAGAAACAGGTTTAGCACATTAAGCAGTGCTATGACAGCACTGCTTGACATTCCCTATGGTATCCACTTACAGGTTAGTACATTGGGTCAGGACATGGATTTATATTTTAGGTTTTTGTCCGAATTGGTCTTCAGTGTGAATGCTCATCACAAGGAGTGTGTAAAAAGGAGAAAAAAATGTATATATATATATATATATATATATATATATATACATGTGTGTGTATATATATACATATATACACACACACACACACACACACACAGGAAAATGAGAGGGATATGAACAAAACATGTTTTCCAGTATATGAAACAACCCACTATATCCTTGGTATATCTGTAGATAATGTTCGTCTACATTTGCACTATATTTCCACATTATTCTTTAAATCTGATTCTACAGATTGGATTTTTGGGGGCAAATTTACCACAGACACTTAAAATGGAAGGAAGGCAGACATAATGGTCATAAGCTCAGCCTCTGGAGAGCAAAACCACCCTGCTTGCTCACACTGCTGTACGTCTATACTGACCTAAAAATGGCTGTTATTTGTCTTCTGTGGCTCCATTTAAATCTGTATTTGCATTACTTTTCCCTGTTCTCCCTCTACACCTGTTACCATTTGTATGCACATAGCAGCTTGATGACATCCAGATTCTGTCGAAGTCTGACCACTATCATATCTGAAAATTTGAACCTTCAATAGGAATTTGGAGGAAAAAAAATAAATATATATATATATATATATTTTTTTTTTGTCATGCACTGCATCCTGGTGTGACTGGACAATAAAAGTAGCAACACAAAAGAGTAACCACAGCCTAGGAGTAAGTCGCTCTGTTTGAGATATGAAAGAGTGCACAAATATGCACACAAATGTGTCTAAAGCTGCGAGGTGTGCAAGACTACAACACCATGAATGCCAGTATGTGCACAGTTAGTTAATGGAAAAACGGATATCTTGTGCTTTCACAAACATGTAAATTAATTAGATGAATGAATCGCAAGTAAACAGATCCATGAGGAGTGGAGGACTTTCTCCAACTGCTCACCTTCAAGGTATTTCTGTCCTTATCCAGATTACCCTTAAAATCTCCCTCTAATACCTGGACAATCCTAAGCCATCCAGGGCCCTGGGGTAGCCCTGCACTAAAACCCCTTTCTCTTTCCCTTTGCCCACAGCAGCCTCCCCATTTGTGCTATGGTTAGGCAGATGTCTACTTTTCCCTCCATACAGCCCCAACAACAACCTGACTTCCTCTCCGATTCTCTGACTTCCTCTTCATCTCATACACACACAGGAATATCTAAAATCAGTTGGTCATGTGACTTATTTTTCTTTTAAAGCATCCCACTTGAATACCAGCACTTAAACTCATTAACTTTGCCAATCCCCATCTGTGCTGACCTCTTCTATGTCACTTTTATAGTGAGCAGGTTTTTTGTTCTTAATCAGACATGAGTAGTCAACATCCATCCTACTCTCAGTGCTCTTTCTAGGTAAGGTCAGAGGCCATTAAGGCAAGGAGACATGCTAAGGGAGTTGGGTAAGTCTAATTGGGACACTGCCTGCTCCAGTGACACTACAGCATAATCTTACCGGGAAGCCTTCCATTCCATTTGGCCCCTCATGCTCTTCAGACCTGCCAAAGACATCATGACAAGCAAGATGGATTGTAGACAAAAAGCTACACATTAAGACAGTTTGGCCCTTAATAAGCAACCAATAGTCAACATTTACATAGAATGTGTCGCTTGTTCCAAGTCTTGTTGAGTAAGCTTAATAAAGGAACGGAATTAGCCATATGATGATTCTGATTGCGCAACCCAAGCTCCGTCCACAGCAGTGGTCCAACTTTCCTCAAACAGCCCAGATCTTTTTGAAAATATCAGGAGTGGGCTCCTGGTGCTTCAGCTTGCTGTGAGACATAGGCTTGGATAATCACTGGACTTCCCCTCCTCTTCACCTGCTAAAAGTGGAGCGCTGATGTCACCGTTGCATGAGGGATCAGTGAATGACACTAGCTGAGCTAGGTTAGTGCTTGGCGCGTGAAAACACACACACTAACACACACACACACACGCACACGCACATGCACGTACGCACACATGCTAAAGCTAAAAGTTTAGCTAACGCTAAAGGTTAGCTATGAGCTTCTCTTTGAGGTTATTAACCAGTGTTCTGCTTGGGTCAAAATGACCTGTTCTGAATAACAACTATTAACCATAAAATTTTATTAATAATCATTAATCATTGAGATGAAGATAAGTTATACTTGGTATTCTTAAATTAATTTTACAATTGTATTGCTATAATATTCAAAAGGTGGCCTGGTTCAATGTGACTGGTGAACAGTACGAGGGTTAATGCAATGCAGGGCAGCTTAGGCAGTACTAAAGTAAATAATCATTTTAAAATTGAAAATTATGACATGTCTACATTTTGACTGTTTGGATATGTTTAAGACACGGATGATCCGCTGTGGCGACCCCTAACGCGAGTAGCCGAAAGTAGTAGAGGATATGCTTAAGACATACATTTGAATGCAACACAATTTCGTTTTTGTTTTAAATGTCTTTTGAGTGAGTATCAGAGTAACAGAGAAACAATGCTGAAGTTCAAATTACTTTATATAAAACAAAAATCGCATGTCTGTAGTGTAACGATACACGTACTCTATTATTATGAAATTCAGCCAGTATTATTGTTTCATAAGGCTAGCAAAAATGGTATCCCAAAAGAGAGTCAAAAGGCATGCCCTGCTAACAGAGGTCATGAAACTTGTGTCATACTGTTTGTGTCCATTCAACACAGGTACTGCAGGCTTGTTGTGGCCTTCAGCACACCAATGAGCCTCACAACTGTTTACCACAACCAACTGGATGCAGGTGTATTCACCTAAATCCAGCGGGCCCCAGTTTAGCTTAGTTTTTCTTTAGGGAAGACAAGAAATAACACCAAGTCAAGGCATTGGGAGTATTTTTAACACTAAAATTCTTACTTAAAGTTAGTTACAAATGAATTTTTATAATGAGCAGTGAATTGCCCGTTGGCTGTATAATTCACTGTTAATTCAACTAATTCTGTGCAGCTAACTTAGCCTTAGCATCTGTGTCCAGCCCCAGTATTAAGCCTTTCAGTATACTGTACTGTACATTCTCCAGTACACCCTGGCTGCATGGACAATAGTGTGATGGAGCGTGAAAACGGCCAAAGTACTTCAGTAACCAGAGGCTGTTGTAAAGGGTTAACATAGTGTGTCACGCGTCATTACAGCAGCTCTCAGTCACAACATGAGGCTCTCTCACAGGGGACAATAAAATGTGCCCATGGAATTTTTGGCAATGTGAAATTATGTAAGAAGTGGATGAGTCTGTAATGAACTCCTCATTTGGTTGAACTATGGCGGTGTGGTGTTTTCATGGCGTAAGGAAACCACTTTTAAAGAATTTAGGGATACAAGTGGATGCAGGGACTGTGATTGTGGTTGCAAATCACCCCAATATTCAGCAAATAACATGACAAGTCTTACAGTCCAAGACTTATAGGCAAGCCTCTGACAAAGTCTGATTTCCACCAGCAGTCACACAAATCAGAATCAACTCCATAGCCACTAGGGCATTTCTTTCTATAATGACGCACAACACTCTGTGCCTTGCCCAATCAAAGAAAGAAAAGAGAAAAAAAACATTCAAGGTGAGCAGCACACACTCAAATGCAAGCCCATTGAGTGAGGAGTGAAGCAGCCTTTGAGGAACTTAAGGCCACCAACAGACCTGGGCCAGCTCGCATTCACATTCCTGAAAGCTTCTGAAACAGAACAGAGTGGAAGGCTACAAAATGAATACTAGCAGTACAATTTCCACAATCTTGTGAAGATATCACATGCTGACCATATGATACGAAATTGTTAACCTTGAGGGGGAATACATAAAGACTTGAATGTAGCCTTATTTGTGAAGACTATTTCAAAAACAATAGAAGTGTCTGTTCCAAAAGTACATTCACCTTAGCCAAGAGATAAAACTGACATAGCAATGTCCACACCCTATTGGAGGTGACAAAAATGTTTACTACGCTATTCTAATATGATTTGGGCACTGGATAGCCACTTACATTTCTATATTTTCAACATCAATATTTCACTTAGATAAATGGGTGCAAACAACCAATTAATTAAATCAATTCAAATATTTTTTTATTTCACTTAAGAAGTAACATAGCACCATAGAATTTCATACCAATTTGGAAATAAGATTACTCTCAGTTACATATTTGTCCATCTCCATTTCGATTCAATCAAACTCCTTCCAAAAGAGTGTCAAAAAAGGGTGCCACTAGATAATGGCCACTAACGGCA